>NW_026731568.1:185000-302500 GCF_028476545.2 Physella acuta
TATTTTGTGTTAACCCTGAACGCCGAACAGACCACTGAACACAATTGTTGGGGAGAGTTCAAGTTGGCTGGACATGAGGACTCTTAAACGATTTTAAAATTCATTTCCAGTCTGGGATAGCTACGTTAGTACAGTTTACGGTGACCTTCGTTATATTGATTAAATAAGCCATAATGTTCTGCCAGTAAGCCATAAAAACCAGCCACGCTGTTCTGTAAATATGCCAGAATCGCTTGCAAATACTTACCACATATTTGCTTGTAAATATGCGAAAACTACATGTAATACGACTAAAAAAGTACCTGTAAATATGCAATAATTAGACGTAAATATGTCAAAACTGCCTAATTAGCATTGATCTGGTGATAAGTGTTCGTGGTTCTGATGTTTCGCGAGATTTGCGGGAGATGGAGAACTGTGGCACATCGATTTAGTCGTGAGAGATTGATTTGAATTAAAATTGATTGGGTGTTGCTAGTGGAAGATTGTTTTTTTTATTAAAATTTAGAGTATATATGTAGGCCTATATATATATATATATATATATATATATATATATATATATATATATATATATATATATATGTATATATGTATATATATATATATATATATGTGTGTGTGTGTGTGTGTGTGTGTGTGTGTCTTTGTATTTGTGTATATTTAATGCAATAGAAACCAAAGTAATCGAGAATTCTGAAACATTTATACATCAAGTCAAGAGTATTTTTATGTGTCACTAATCATAAGTTCAAGTTAAGCCCCGCCCAACTCTGACGGTAGCTATGCTACTACTACTACAAACGCTTACCACTAAACAAGAGTTGTCCACTCCTGTCTTGAAGGTCATCCCCACTCCACCTGTCCTGACCTTGACCGTAAGATGACCGGTGTCTGACCGAATAAATTTGAAACACTTGACTTCGCTATCCTGCTTCTAACGAGCCATCTTTGGATAAACCACAAAGTCACTTCAATCCACCAATTGACTTAAAAGTTCATTTTGTCACAGATTTCTTGTTTAAATGCAAGATGAGCATTTTATAAAAGAAGGTATTTTTTAATGGCTGACCTGTTGTATGCATTACACATATAACAATTCATCTATGACGGATTGTAAAAAATTCATAAAAAACGTTTTAATAACAAGCTTATGTAATAATGCACTAAAAAGTAGAAAATAAATTATAGACTACTATTTAATTAACTATAAAGAAAAGCGTGGATCTCTTCCTAAATATTAGACACTACTATTTAAATTACTATAAAGAAAAGCGTGGGTCTCTTCCTAAATATTAGTAAAGGTATCCAATAGATACTAAAGTGACCCACGCTAACAATTCATCTATGACGGATTGTTAAAAACAGGGTAACCAGTGTGATTGTGTGAGTACACGTTGCATAGAAACAGTTGTGTGAGTACAAGTTGTGTTAGTACAAGTTGTGTTAGTACAAGTTGTGTTAGAAAACACATTTGTGAGTATAATTTCAATAGAAACAGTTGTGTGAGTACAGGTTCCATATAAACAGTTGTGTGAGTACAGGTTCCATGTAAACAGTTGTGTGAGTACAGGTTCCATATAAACAGTTGTGTGAGTACAGGTTCCATATAAACAGTTGTGTGAGTACAGGTTCCATATAAACAGTTGTGTGAGTACAGGTTCCATATAAACAGTTGTGTGAGTACAGGCTCCAAATACATAATTATGTGAATACAAGTTACATATAAACAGTTGTGTGAGTATAGTTGTGTGAGTACAAGTCTCATAGAAACAGTTGTGTGAGTACATGTTCCATATAAACAGCGCTGCCTTGTACTTACAGTCCTCTTTTATCAATGTGAGTACATCCATCCTGGGTATAGCTTGATCGCGGATGTCATCAATAACGGCTTACAGTAGATGTCACAGATGACATCAATAACGGCTTACAGTAGATGTCACAGATTACATCAATAACGGCTTACAATAGATGTCACAGATGACGAAAAAAGGCGTACAGTAGATGAAATAACTAACGTCTAATTTTAAGTAGTAATAGAACGGTTTTGTTACAAATATTACACGGCCTTAAACATACGTTTATTGACATAAACATAACCGAGTAGATCTGCAGGAAGAAAAGTCCCACACATATCTCATAAATGGCTTATAAATGCCCGGACTCAGTGGCGGAATAATTAAGAGAAGTAATTGATTTTTAATTGTTTAGTACAAATTTATTAAAAGGAGCCTATGAGCACCCCTATTTAACAATTTCTAGAAGGGAAAAAAGTTATGGAAGTGGTTTAAACGTTTGCCTATCTTTCACAATGGTTTAAAAACAAAGAGAAAGAGAATAATTATACAAGAGCGTGGGATGATGTCTATAGAGTAAAGATAATCCAACCGTAGCTACATTAGTCTTTTAACAAAACAACCATCAGGTCAAAAAAGAAAGAAAATTAATTAAATTTTTAAACTAAAAAAAATTGATTATGGTCGGCTGTGGGCCCCTAAACTGGGTCGTCCCCCCCCCCACATTGCGGGGTCTGGCAGCACTGTAGTTCCGCCCCTGGTCCGGACATTTATCCTAACAATTCAAATTTTAATTGGCCTAGTCGACCAGCTACCGGAGAAAAAATCGTCTGAAGAAAACATAATGTAGCTATCCGGACAAGCCCAGACTAATTAAGATAAAAGTCTTGATCTAGTACATTAGATATGTAAAAGTGTTTAGCAAATGTATAGGCAATTTCACTCTTATGTAGCAGCTTTAGTCCTAAGTCACGTACATAACCAAAGTATTAGTGGTTTGATAACATTTGTTACACAAACTAAAAGTATCAACAGTATGAAAAGAAAGATTTATCGTAACGTCCTTTATATTATAACAAGTACAATAACACTTTCACATATACACATAACATAGGTATAAACCACATGTTTATGTACGGAAGTTTTAACAAGTAGGCCCTAGACAAAAATAGCTACAAAGCTCTTAACAAATTTAAAAACAACACTACAAACTTCTTCACAAATAAAAACAATTTAAAAATACTACTACAAACGTCGTAACAAAGAGGCCCATAAAAACACAGCTACACCTCTCTAAACAAACAAAACAGACAATCAAAACACCATTACAGACATCTTTCAACAGCATCTACAAGCAAACACGTGATAACTAAACGAATAGCCCCGCCCCACGAAACTAATCCAGCCACCTGATATCTCTTATCTCCCCTGCTCGCTAGGGGTCATCACTGGGCCGTGGAAGTACTGGACGAACACAGACTCGGCCAAACACGTACTCGACCAGACACTAACTGGGTCAGGCATTGAATAGCCCACACCGTGAGACCAGTACACATTACACATGTAAGTAGAACATTTGGTTCAACAGTTGCCTACATTAAATTTCAATTCAAAATTTTTTCACTCATATTCATAACTGTATGATTACATTTGTTTTTATAACTATTCTTTTAATGTACACGTTCGATTTGATCATTTTAGCCGTCAGATAAATGTAGCTTACATTATATTATTATTATTATTAACCATGAGCTTTATCATAGGCCCCAGAGCCGGCGTTAGGGGGTGGCGAACGGGGCGGTCGCCATAGGCCCCGCGCTTGAAGGGGCCCCGCGCTTCAGCAATGTCATCGTTATCTGAATTAGTTCGTAAACTTAAAAAAATTCAATTGGGAAAAACTAAATGGTCGAATGCCGACGTTGTTGATTGTTATAACTGAGGCCACGGTTGCTGTTGGTGAGTCCCACCTGAACTGGGAAAGGCCGTAATTCGATACAAAAATAGTGTCACACCTACCCTTTGTGTAGGGTACGGTCGCCTGGCATTTGACCTGAGCTGACTGGAGATGGCGGTCGAGAATTAGCCCACGACGTAAAAAGATACCCTATTGTATGCGGACCGATGAAGACGTCCTTTTAGTGAGCAGACGGGATGTCTATAGTAGACAGTTAGTGACCTGATGAACTCTAGTCCTGACTTTCTTGTTGTAGATGTCGTATAATGTCGTATATGTACAGTGTTTCTTCCAGACTTTTTTCTCCGGGGAGGAGGGGCACTTGAAATTTTCGGGGGGGGGGGGGGTAGACTTTCTTCGGGGGGGGGGGGGGGTGCGGACACTATATATATGTAGGCCTTATCGTCTTGGTATAACAAAATTAACATTCAGTTGCGTGCAGAGGGGTGGGAGGAGGGCGACGAGGAGGGGGGCCTTAGGATCTATATCAGGCGGCATTAAACAGAGTGATTTATTATTATTTTTTGGAAGAAAGTTAAAACTGTTGTTATGTTGTGTCACCTTAAGGATTCACCCCTTCAATAATTAAGACAATACTGATTTTGGTTTTAAAATATTGTATGAATTCTAAACAAATTTTGAAGTCTATACTGTTTTGATACATCAGGCCGAGTTCGCTGTATTGTAAACTTTATTTTCCTAATTATTCGGCACGTGATTAAATTTTCTTAAGTGATTTGGTATGAATTGCATAACTGTTAAAAGTGATTTAATATCTTAGCAAAGGAAAAAAACAAACTACGAACATTGGGTTAATACATGGAAGAGATAAAAATCTGTTATTATAGTGGAAAGTTTGACATTAGCTTATAAACTCCAAAACATTTGTGTTATTATGTGTACATTACATTATATAGGCCTTTATATATATATTATATATATATATATATATAATGGAAAGGCCCCGCGCGGATGGTTGGCCCTAGGCCCCGCGTATTCCTAACGCCGGCTCTGATAGGCCCCTACTGTGTTTGTATTTGATTAACATAAAAGATAGGAAAAAGCCGTTTGTTTGGTGCCAAGTGTGTTTAAAAAATTGTTGTTATTGGTTTGTAATATATGTTACGAGTTCAATAGGTTGATAAAAATTGTGAAATAAAAATGTTGGGTTCGTTTTTTAAAGGTTGAAGAAATATTAAAACTTCATATTCACGTTTTTTGTGTTTTGATAAGAATAGCGTAGGAAGGGTTTTGAGTGGGCGGGGAGGGGAGGGGTATTTTTTTAGCACATTTTTCTTTACATGCGATTCGTGCGGCTATGGAAAAGGTCTAACCAAATAATTTCTTCTTCTCTCTCTCCCCCCCCCCCCCCCAACTCTCCGGTGGCCCACGAAGAGGTCTAACCAAATTAGCTCTTCTCCGTCCGCCCCCTCCCCTCGAACACTGTTGTGTACTGCTCTGATTTTGGTACTACAGATTTACCCAGTGCATTACTATGTGGACCATAAATGATGATTTGAATACACTATAAACATTATAAATATGTAGAGAGAATTATCTATTAAATAATTCTATGGAATATTATGTCATAAAAGCAAGCATATATAAATTACTTCTTGTATTCTAAGCTTGCAAACATTTTTTAAATTAATTAATGTGGAGCCATAAGTTTACTTTTACATAAAAGAATTTTTATAAAATACAGGTAAATCTTAAAACTAAGGCGTGCATTTAACCATCCGCTACAAAATATAAAATATTCGTTAAAAGCCCCATGGTTTATGCAAATTATAGAGCACTCATGCTCATTTACCATTTGCCTCAAATATCGTCAGCTGCGAGACTACGACACTAGGCCTGTTGCTTAGGCCTGTTGCTGTGGTTGAAGAATTCGGTGCAAAAAGCAACGCATAATGTCAATCATAAACATTTGAATACACCCCTTTCGTTTTCTGATTTTCACTCAATAATTTTACAAAAATAAATTTTATATTATTAAATTTAGTAAAAGCGCATGACCCGGCAGGAGTGAGAAACAACCAGCCACTTCTGTCACCAGAGAGTTACCTCCCATCTTATACCATGAAGGCAGGAGGGGGAAACAACGTTCTGTTGTTGTCTTTGTTTCTTGTGTCGTCCACGTATGGGCTGGCGTTTGTAAACCCGCACAGATTCGGATACATCAGGTGAGGAAAAAAATATATCTATGTTTGTTACACACACGTTTCTCTCTCTCTCTCTCACACTCACACACACAAACACGCACGCAACTTAACAAAATGTGCGCACATACGACACATACATACTGACAAAAATTACACACACACACACACATATATATATATATATATATATATATATATATATATATATATATATATATATATATATATATATATATATATATATATATATATATATATATATATATATATATATATATATGCACATGCGCGTGCACATGCACATACAGTTACATATACAACTACATCTACATGTACCTGTACATGTTAATTCATACATATATATATATATATATATATATATATACATATATATATATATATATATATATATATATATATATATATATATATATATATATATATATATATATATATATATATATATATATATATATGTATATATATATATATATATATATATATATATATATATATATATATATATATATATATATATATATAACAATATAAAAGAGCTTTTATGTGGTATTATGTATTTAATTAAAAACATATTTTCTATTTCCCACCCTCCAACTGTCCCCAATGTGTCTCTACCCTACACTACCCTACACTACCCTACACTACCCTACACTACCCTACACTACCCTACACTACCCTACACTACCCTACACTACCATACACTACCCTACACTACCCTACACTACCATACACTACCCTACACTACCCTACACTACCCTACACTACCCTACACTACCCTACACTACCCTACACTACCCTACACTATCCTACAGTGGACCAAATGTCTGTGGACCCGCCAGGAAGCGATGCTGCGACGGTTGGAAGATGACCTTGATGCGCACGTGCACCATACGTATGTCTACATTATAAATAAACATTCAGCAATACGTATGTCTAGTTTATGACAAAATGTCACTCCAAAACTAATGAAAATTTTTATTTGGGCGACACGTTTAATTAGCCTGCCATTTTACTTGTTTTAGTAGACAAAGTCTAAAAGAGTATTCTAGAATTTATGGGAAGTAATCGTCAATAAAACCGGCTGATCTTCCTTACCTTCATATTAACTGTCAACATTTTCCGGTCATATAATCCATAGTACCATTTCACCGTTGAATGTCAAATTTGATACCACTTTATTTAAAACCTACACCTGTTCAAATTTCCTTCAGCCGTGTGCAGCTTTGGATGCGGAGAGAGCGGCACCTGTGTGCACCCCAACTTGTGCAAATGTGCAGACGGCAGGCTGAGTCACACCTGTGAGGTCGCAGCTGCCAAGAAAGATCCAGAAAATCAGTTTCTTAGAGGTAAATAGCAACTAAGTTAATGTTTTATGGGCTCCATGAATATAATTTCTGTCAACACAGAGAAAAAATTGAACCAGCATTACGTAGTTACAGGATCAAACTGATCATTCAAACTAGAGTTCAAATACTTGTAAATATAACTGATAAGAACTATGTGGGCCAAGCTAAGCCCAGCCACCATTAGTTTATCTAAGTACATACCAAAGTTGAGAATATTCGAACTTTGGATTTTAGAGTTAGCTTTAGAGTGCTTTACCACTCTACCACACTGAAAAGCCAAATTCAAACTTTAGATTGCCCGATAAAACCATTTTCGACACGTATTTGTGTTTACAATTACTTAAATCAAGATAATAACTTTCTGTAAATTGATAAGTCGAATGTAATGAGATATAATTTACGGTGACTGGACAAATGATCTCAGGACAATAGTTCTCGGGACAAAATATATTAGGACAAATGATACCATGGACAAAGGATCTCAGACAAAATATCTCCGACAAAATATCTCATACAAAATATCTCAGACAAAATATCTCACAGTAAAATAATTTACCTACAGGTACCTGTGACAGTGTGCTTGACACCTGTGAGCACACCTGCATAAACATGCCTGACGCTACCCACAAGTGCACCTGCAAGTCAGGCTACAAACTGCTGGAGAACCTACGCTCATGTGACCCACTACACCCTAAGCTGCAGGATTTAAAAACTCACCCAGACGGCTGGGTCCAACCAGGCATTGGAGATTCTGTCTCTCAGAATTTTGACCTAAAGACATTTCCTAAAGAATTACAGAAGGTCTACAGTGTGGAGAAGCCAGTTTCATATCCAGACGGAGCTAGGAAAGAAACCGAGAAGTTTTCTGACAAACAAAAGATTGACAAACATGAGGGAAAATTAGAGGAGACTCGTACAGAGTTTGGGGAAGTCAAGACAAAAATAGAACCTGTGCAAGATCTCAAAACTAAAGACGTCAAACCAAAACTCCCTGACCAACTTTCAGCTGTAAAAACTGAAACATTACCCCCTACCACCAAACAAACAATTAAATACCCTAAATACAATCTATGGCGTGACCCCATGATGTTAAGAAAGGAAATTATGGACCAAGACAAATACAATGGTAAGGGACTTCAGTTCGCCACAATAGTCCAACCTCTTAGGGAGAAAATAGTCGTAGAGAAAATCAAGTACTTCAATTCTAAGCCAGGTGAAGGTGAAAAAGATGAAACTGCGCTTATTGACAAGAAAGATAATCAAAAACCTGTTTTTGCCAAGAAATATGAACAAAAACCTGCTTTTGACAAGAAAGATGAAGAAAAACCTGTTTTTGACAAGAAATATGAACAAAAACCAGTTTTCGATAAAAACGAATTCCTGAAGAAGCTGGCGACACAGCACAAGACACCATTCCCCAGCCTAGATCATCACATGATGCACCTGTACATCGAAATGCTGAAAGTCTCCAAGTCTGGCACATACGATCCTACTGACCTACTCAAGGCGTTCGCCGAGATGAGGGAAGAAATTCTCAAGCAAAGAACTCCCCCACCAACGACCACCGCCTCAACTACCACTACCACATCTACCACCCCAACCACCACAACCTCCTCAACCTCCACAACTAAAACCGAGATAGCTAAGAAAAAGGAAGATTCATCCATTCCTGTCCGCCTTGTAGGGAATCCGTACGCACATTTGAGAAGGAAAGGCGGTCGGAGATTTGGTGCCGGGTAGACTATCATTGGCTTTAAGCTTCACTCAGTGCTGTCGCTAGCGCCTAAATACAAAATCTTTTCTACTGTAAACTAAGCAAAGATAACCACAACAATTACACTTCTAGAAGAAATTACACCCAAAGTACACCGACGTAACAAATCAGACTTAATTAAAACAAAACACCAAAGGTCTATTGGTAAATCACATTCACCGCAACATCAACTCTATACATAGCTGTAAAATATCAAGAACACCATATGTATGCAACACCAACTCTAGACATAGCAGTAACATATCAACAGCACCATTCGTAAACAACACTAACGCACGCATATAAGCCTAGATGTGAGCATTATTGTTTAAATGCATCCAGTACAATCAACTACACCCATCACACACGTAACTGCATCCAACTCAGACACGGCTCTTTTTTATTGATAACTATTCCTTCAGGACACTGAACTGATGTATTTATGTTATCTACTTTCAACTACTAACTACTTTAAAAGTTGTATTCTAAATCCATGTACTACAACATATACAACTTTGATCTAAATTGATCACACAATATTTTTAAAGCTTAAGCAGCATGTATTCTCAAACTATATCTTATATACTAACTGTACTGAAATATAATATGTAAATACATTGGTTTTTATTTTTAATGTCGTAAAATTAAACTTTTAAGAAAGATGCTGTTTTATTTGTGTATTGGTGAAGTATTTCGTATTTCAATAGTGTATGAAAGCAACAGACCTCCTATCATTATATGACCAAAACTAATTTGCTTGTTAATTTAAAAAAAAATCACAGTTTTTAGCTCAACTTATTTTACATATCACAGTTTATAAATTTTAAATTTATGTTGTTTCATTTTAATTTATAATATAGAAGATCAAATGCTTGCGAATATTAATCCTATTCAGAAACGTTATTTATTAAATTATATTAACACAATCTATTTGTTTATTGGCTGTAAGGTTAAATAAAATATTTTTTCTTAACAAATAGCTTATTTAAAAACAAAAAAATCTTTAATCCTAGTAACAATATAATTTTATTAAAATTACACTTTTAGCAACGACAAATACGGTAAGAGATTGATTAAATTTTAAAAAAACGAGACATATATTTTAATTTTTACAAGCCTTTAGTTTTCAGAGAATGTTTGTTTGCTTGTGCTCATTTGTTGTGTTTGTATTTGTTACATTAAAATTTTGACCCACTTCTAATGCAGCGATGTCGTTCAACCTTTATAGATACCTTCTTCGAAGACAATGCATAAATATCTATTTTTAACCTAATTAGACAACATATTTCTATTCAAAATTTTATTTTATTTTTATCATTTCAAATTATTAGGAAATATAATCAAAATTGATTAGTTACTTTTAAACAGAACAATCATTGAGGTGGTTAAGTGTACCTGAACTTCATAATGTTGATACTTGCAAATTAAGGTATAATTATACATTAGACAGGAATTCTAAGCAATTAGAAACTTCACGATGTTTAAAACCAGCGCAGTTTAAAACACTCTTAAAATAAATTGCAGTCATTTGTAAGCCAAACAAAGAAACATCACGTTCGTATGCAGAAATTTCAAACAAAATATTTATTTTTGTATACACGTGTACAATTTGTAATTAAATGCTTTGGAACAT
Source organism: Physella acuta (assembly GCF_028476545.2). Lineage (NCBI taxonomy): Eukaryota > Metazoa > Mollusca > Gastropoda > Physidae > Physella > Physella acuta. The sequence continues at coordinate 195,669 of NW_026731568.1, forward strand.
CAAAATAATGTGAATATAACACAGAGTTATAGCTTTAATGCAGTAAAATATAAATTTTAAAATAATCCAATAGCCATTGTTGTTTAACTATTACTTACAATTTTCGTAACCTGTTCATATTTTAAAAACTGAACAGTATCATATTCTGCAATTCAATATTTTACGGCAACTTTTGTTTAGCTAAATTAGAAATTTTTTTTTTACAAATTCTGACTTTTGCTTATATCATTTTTATAACAACAAATAAAATACTTAAAAAAACTTTTTAAAAAACCACGTTTTTCTTGTGAACTAAAAAGTAGAAAATAAATTTTCATACATTTGATGACAAAAAACGTGGGTACGTTCACCATCAAATTTCCCGACCCATCTGCCCGACCCACGTTTTTTGTCATCAAATGTATGAAAATTTATTTTCTACTTTTTAGTTCACAAGAAAAACGTGGTTTTTTAAAAAGTTTTTTTAAGTATTTTATTTTCTCCTTTTTAGTCCGTTGCTACACATGAAAAACGTGGTTTTTAAAACGTTTTTTATATAGTTTATTTTCTACTTTATCTAATCACTTGATTAAGTATGACTTGACTAAGTGTTTTTAAATACACGGACTAAAAAAATCTTGAGCGACCGATACGCTTTAAACAGGGTGTAATTTACGTTGCTGGCGTGGAGATCTACTCACGAATCACGTGATCAAATCTCCCATAAACAAACAAATAAACGCGAAGCTGAGTTAAGGAAAAACGTGTTTATGTGTATTTTAGCATACCCAGCGTACCAACCGTGTCACCGTTAACAATGTGTTACCGTGTCCGTTCTCCTTTTTAGTCCGTTGCTACACATGAAAAACGTGGTTTTTAAAAAAGTGTTTATAAATACACGGACTAAAAATCTTGAGCGACCAGGATTCGAACCTGGGTTGTCGCGGTCACAACGCGAAGTACTAACCACTATACGATCACGGCCAGCGCGCTCACATCGATTGGGGCCGAAGTAACTGTGTCAATAGGCCTCCAGTCTTGTCGGTATCTTTAGAAATCATGTCCTCAATTTTATGGTCCTTGGGGCGTAATTAAATTAAGCTAATTACGGTCACTAATTGCTAGTTTTTATGATTGCATCTGAAATTGTTAGGTGAAAGTAGCATGCATGCCAAATTTCAGGTCTCTAGAGCAATCAGAAGTGGGCTAATTTTCGATGTCAATTTTAACAACAAACATCCAAACAACCAAACAAACAAACGCGAAGCTGAGTTAAGAAAAACGTGTTAAAAAGGTCCAAAACCAACATTAATACAGCAACATGACACAATCATCTTTAAGATATCTGGTTATTTACAAAATCGTTCGCATATCTGCTGTGCCATGCCGATGTTTTTTCTTGATAGATGTTTTCCTGTTGGGAGAAAAATTTAAAGCTTGAATTCTAATCAAAAAGTTGCTAATTATATTTTAAAATTTGAGGTAATGAATTAATAAAACTATTCATCGTGTATAAAAACAAGTCATCTGGTAGGCCTAGCACTGGCTTTATGTGAACATAAATAACTTTTATTGACTTTTATAGCACACGTTAAATTCTTTTAATTTCAACCAAAAGAAAACTTGTCTTACAAAATTTTATTTTATTTGATCAAAGCACGTGTGGTCAAACCACCTGTGGTCAAACCACCTGTGGTCAAACCACCTGTGGTTAAAGCACCTAAAACTACAAAATCTAACCTGCGTCGTAGTCAGCAAACTTGAGAACAGGCGACAGAAATTTCGCAGCTGCACCAGCAGTACGACACGCCTGCACACAAGAGTTACGCCCAGAGTTACGCCCCTCTACTGGAACCAATAGTGCTAAAATCATCAGGGTAACAATCATCTTCAACTTCATCCTTGCTTCTTATGTACCTGTAGATGTTAATAATGCGATGCATAACTGTGAGTGTATTAGACGGTATACTGATCTTAGAATTCAGTTCTCTAGAAATAAATATATAACTGAACAACTAACTTACAAAACAGTGATTGCCATTTTGGAAAACACAAGCTAGCTAAACACAAAGACCGAACTCAGACACCACATAATATAAGAGAGCTAACTATACAACACAAAAATATCGTTAAATCCAGAAATTTTTGGCCAGTTAACTTTAAATTCTTGCTTCCTTTGAAGCATAGTTATAAAAAAAACGATGCCTTATCTTTCAAATCTAGTTTGCTGTTATTTCCGATAAAACACAATTCAAACATAGTTTAAATGTTATATTTTTGTGTAATTTAAGATTATATTTTAAAACCGCGAAAGGAAATAACTGGAATGTTGGCATTGTTTACTATGTCAACTAAGTGTTGTAGACATGTAGGGAATAAGTGAGTACAGGACATACATACATAATTAGGGAAGAGACCAACATACGTACCTGCAATTAATTACATACAAGAGGTGTGATCGGCTCTTGCTATACAGTTGGCTCGTCACTTTCAATCTAGAATAACACACTCACATTTTTGTTACAGTATTAAGTCTTATCTACAGTTAGTAATGTATTTTTCTAGTATAATGTTTACCTTCAACTATACTGCATTATTTACACATTTTAAAATTGTATGAAATTTAAAAAAAAAAAGTATTCAAAACATTATCTAAACAGAATCTCTGTCTAGTTGTGTAAGCTGCAAAGCAAAGAAGCTGCATTTATTATATTATATTAAAACAATTACAATATACTTGCCTATATTGCTGTGTTCTGTTACCTGAATATGATTTTACATGCAAGTCAAAACCAATAGTAGCTCTCCATTTTTACTTAATCTATTACTTTCAGTTTCAATAAAACTAGCCCACAGTCTAAGCTGTTTTTTTTTAAACGATCGTTTAAATCGATAGCTCCACGTATGTTTTTATTAAACGTGGGATTCTTTTAACAGTCAATAAAATGTTGAGGTTTCCCGAAGTTTTAAATGTAACGTCTAGTAATATAATTGCGTTTTACTTGCTATTGACTAAGGAAAGTTCGAAGAAAAAACACGTAGGTTTTGCTGGGGAAATATTTACGTGTTACTGTGGAAGTTTCGTTATGACAACCTATGCGCATACTGCAAATAAATGTACATCGTGGACCTGTCTCCCCACACACTGAGTTGGAACAGAACCCAACCGACTCAATTGATGGAAGTCATAGCGAGATGATGGCCCTTACATTTAAAATATATTACTTCTTATACTAGATAAAATATAACAAGAATAAGTCCTGCCGAACAAGAGCTGCATACGTTGCATTAACTGTTGACTAAGCTAACTCTAAAACTATTAACGAAGGGGTCCCATTTGCAGGTGCCAGATTCAATAAAGCCTTTCGCCTTTAGATACTCTACGGAAACCATATTGACAAGGGGCATTTTTGTCGGGGGCAAAAACGACGGGAACATAATTGTTGGGAGCCTACATGACTGTAGACTATTTTCTGGAGCCCTTTTGGTGGGGGCGTATTTGTCGTCAGCCTATTTGACAGGGCTTATTTGTACCTGACAGTTTTGACGGGTTAGATTTGATGGGGCTCTTATGACAGGGTCGTTTTATCGGGGCCAATTTGTGTTGAACCCGCACGGCTAATGAGGAAACACCTTACGTGCAAATGGCGTATCATGTTATGTTGTACCGAGCAAACACGTCATATTGTTATAGGGAAATATTTTTATTGTAATGGGGATATACCTTATCGGGAATATTTTGTGTTGTAATGGGGAAATTCCTTACGTCGAAATATGGAAATACCCTATGAAGTAATGGGGAAATACCTACGCGTCTACAGTTTCGCGAGGGGCTGAGAAGTTGAGGAAAGGGAAGTGGTTACAATTTAATTTTTTATAATAGCCATTCATTGTATCGCCCATTACACTACAGCAGCCCATATGAAGCCAACTCAACAAAAGCCCATAAAACCAAATATGGTCATGGATAAATGTGCTGTTAGAAGTTGTCAATCCCAGAGGCGTAACGACCCTTCCCGGCGCCCGGGGACATACTTTCAATTTGGCGCCCCCTTGGGAGCAAATTTTCGATTTGCACCCCCCCCCCCCCTCGAACTTTTCATTTGCACCCCCCCCCCCCCCTCAAACTTTCAATTTGGCGCCCCCCCTAAGGTCGGCGCCCGGGGACATATGTTCCCCCCCCCGCCCCCCCCCCCCTCGCTACGCTACTGGTCAATCCTGCTGATATTCATTTAATACTAACAAACTGCTAGTATTTAATTTGTATGTTACACTCTGCGTTATAAATATTACTTTATATTATACTAAATCTTAGGAGTTTATATCTACTTTTTCCGCTTGATTAGAGCATCTGCGCTATGTGCAGAACTGTAAACACGTATTTATGCAGAGAACAATGTTCTATTTTCCCAATATGGTATACACAAATGTATTTAAAGACGTTAATTTATTAAATAACACATATATATATATTTAGAAACATACCTTTAATTATTCAAATTGAGAACAATTACTTTATTTACTTATTTTCACAACAAATTTGGTTACAATTGAAAATTAGACTTGTTGCCCATTGAAAAGTAGAATGTATTACAAAGCTAAATTTTCTGTCAGTTATGTGTATATTTATTTTTTATTAGGTACTAACACTACAATAAATATTTAATAGGATACGTTTGACAGTTCTTTAAATTCGGGATGAGATGAAGTTATCTAGATCTACAGATAAACTATATTAAGACTTTTGCCGTCGAAGAACATTAGACCAAACAAAAATTAATTAAAAAAATAATAGTTTTCATGTTCTCTTCATAAATATTAGTAAAGGTATCCAATAACTGATAAAGTGACCCAGGTTTTCTTTAGTTATTTAAATTGTAGTGTATTATTATATATTGTAAAGAACATAATTTTTCTCATTTTTAGTGCACAAAAGATTGTTATTAAAACGTTTTATGCATTTTGTTTCAACTTTTAACTAAAAACAATACATTTACATTTCGTTACAGGGTTTAAAATTTAGTTGGAGGTTATAAAATAAATGTATTTTTTCAGGGTTTAAGACAATACCACCCCTTCTGACAATTAAACCCCAACCCAACCCCAGCTACAAACCTATTGCTAAACCTAGCCAGAGCATCAAACCTAACCCTAAACTTATCCGTAACTGAGCAGGGGGTTAATTGTTCCGGGGGATAATGTCGGGGAGGGGGGGGGGGGAGGATGTCGGAGTGTAATATGACATAAATTGGTTTGTGTTGTGCACTTCAGCCGACGGACTATTTTAGAACTAAAAACTGGGTTGTCTAGTTTAGAGTTGTTGTTTTTTTTTATTCAAAGTAACAACATATCTTATCAACTTATTGACCGTATTGAATGTGAAATGTATGAATCCAGTTGATCGCTTGGATAATCCTTAAACACGTTTTTGTATTAATGAAATTCGCTATCAATTCCCGGCTGTACACAATGTAAGAGTTTAAAGACGTCACATGGCGACTAGTCAGTCGTCTTAGTTAAGTCATCGTGAGGCTAATCAAATGGAATGCTTTCAAACAGCAGTATATGACACCAGTATATGAGTCTATGTACGTTTTCTTTCTATTTCTTCGGGGGAGGGGGAGGGGGAGGAGATGGCCGTGGACGAGCTTCGGACTGCAATTATCTCGCCCCCTCCCCTCCAACTTGATGAGACAAATGAAAGAAACTCTGCTGATGAAAGTAAAAAAACACACGGGTGTAGCCAACAGTTGCTTGCCTGTTCAGATATTATCAGACAATACTCTGTAACTACATTTAAGAGGATGTTAGAACCATCATGAAACATTCTCACGGTCCGCCTAATCAAGGAAGTTATATCACCTCGTCCTTCTAAGCCATTTGGTATAAAAGATATGTTAATCTCTGATTCGAATCTCATTTTCTTCAAAATGCATTGGTAACTCAACCAAAACCTAAGCCGTGGTTTTAAAATGTATCTCCGCTATTTAAAACCATCAGCTGTAGCGCCGAATGCATTCACATCAAAAGATTCTATATACGACATTACAATCACGACCCTATTCACTAGTGGCCAAAGATTTTAATCTCAAGGCGAATGTTTTTATTAACTGCAATACATTTTAGGCAGTGCTGTAGGTCAATAGCCACTTCATATAAAATATAAGGACCATCTGCTCCAATTATAATCATACTTTACGTTACATAACCCACCCATTCAAAAGATTCAATATAATTAAATTTATTTAAGTCAGTTTTACAATCATAAAACGTCCATAAGACCTAACTTTAAGGAAAACTAGACTACCAGTTATTCTTGAATAACCGTGGGTTTCGAGAGTAATCCATAAATGAAGTCACGTTTGTTTGAAGATTTTTATCTTTCCGCTTTCACATCGTCACAAAAAGTCAGACCCCACGTTCAAAAAGACGTCACACCTCAGTTAACATGTTATTGTAAATACACCGATTTCGGCTGAACATGGGTCTGACCATACTATCGCTTCGTATGCTGAGGATACAGACACAGGTAAACTCTTCTTCACCTGCCCCGTGTCCCGCCAAGTCCCGATAGGCAATTTTATCATTCACATCTAAAATAGTGGTTTTTTTTTTACATTGACATGATGTGTCTCGAACCCTTACCATCCGCATGGTAACTATTACACTATTAACTCCGCTGGCTGGGAACTTCAAATTAACCCTTTGAGCCTCCCTGGCCTAATTTCTCCCATTTCCTGACCTCCCAGGGCCAAATCAATTTTTACTTATCTGCTTCTAATTTTGCCTATTTTGAACTGTTTAAGGATATATATCAAAAGGTAATTGTTAAGCCACATATCTATCTGTTTCTATATTTGAAAGAAACATAACAAATATTTCAAACTGATTTTATAGTTTATTTTCAAAGTAAAATTAAAAAACAAGAAATATCTGAACGTTTATCTTAGTAGTACACTTAGATGATATTTTGTTTTGTAATTTGAAAAGTGATATTTAATTACTTAAGACCAACAAAGCAAACAAAAATCAACAGCTTGTTAGTAAAAATATGTTAATTAATAATATCCAATATATATTAAAACAACTATTTAAAAAATCAAGAAGTAAAATAATTGTTTTTAAATAGCAATTGAGTTTACCCAAATAATTTGAACATTCACATTTTAGTTAGAAGATTGAACAAAGGTTAAATTAAACTTAGCGATGTCAAAGTGTATTAGAGAAACTGTTTGTACATTTTACTTTCAGTTATTGTTAACAACTTCTATTTATTCTAGCAATCGTGTTCTTAGTTTTTCCTTCAGCTCATAGTCTAAGAAATTTCCTCTGGTAACAACAATGTTATCCTCCAAAACAACTCTCGACAGTTCGGCTGGCAGACGGTGACGTAACTGGTCCTCAACGAGAACGACAATCCTTTTAGGGTTAGCAGACGTCAAAGCAGATGTGGCTGCTCTACACATGAACAAGAACCAACGGTCACGTGATAAAAACGTTTCGTTGACAACCAGAAGAACGCGCCAACTTCTGTCTATAGCCAGCACAGTGGCAGAGGCCAGGTCAGTTGAAATTGAGAGGTCACGGTCACGAATAAAGGTCGTTAACCCCAGTGTGTCCTCGATAAACTGTCTGAGGTCATGACAAGCGAACTGGTAATCTCTATCAGCATAACCAATGAAGACACCAATCTCGTAGTTGGAAGGTTTCTTTAGAAAGGTTTCACTAAACAAATTCAGCAGTCCAGATATGATGTACGTTTTATACTTGGTAACGAAAAAACACAACACAAATCCAATGATTAGTAAACAAAACAGGATCATTGAAAGATACAGGAACACAGTTCCCCAGCACTGACGCCAATAAATTTGTAGATCTGAAAAAGCTGCCGTGTATGTTAAAACTCCGTCGTTATCAACACACGAATAATTCCTGAACATATCCATATTTACAGCTGTCAACTGTATCCACTGTAAGAATTGAATGTCATGGCATCCACAAGATAAAACATTTCCTTCTAAATAAAAGCTGAACTCTTTGTTTTCTTTAAAAATTTGGTCCAAATTATTTCTTATTTCGACAGGAAGTCTCGTCAATTCATTAAATCTCATATCCAAGACACTTAGTCTAGGTGTGTTCTTTAAACTAAATGGAATTTTCCTGAACCTGTTTCCTGCAAGAAAAAGCTCTTTGAGATTGACATTGTTGTAGAAAATTTCAGGGCTTAGAAACGCCAGTTGATTAAAAGACAGATCAAGCTGCTTTAAATATTGAAGATTCTGGAACAATCTTCCCCCAGACTCTGCCATGAACTGACCACTGAGCTTACAACTTGACAAGTCCAGTGTCTCTAAACTTGGCATCGTGTCGAAGAATGTTCTGTTGATAACTGTAAGTTCACTGCCTGATAGAATAAAAGCTTTAATATTTGTCAGTCCGTGTAGATGATGGGTAAACATTGACCCCCCACCATCCGATACATCTAGATAAACGAGATTATCCGCGTATACGAACGTTCCATTCGATTCAATCGAAAATTCCGTGATTAAATTTCCAAAGTTTAAACATCGTAGAGACTTGGAAATGTATATCTTATATCCGTTGCTTATATTAGACGTGAACATGTAGCTACTATCGTTTAGATTATAGTTATAGTTGTTGTTTTGTGTAGGATTAGACGTTCTGCACATATTGCCATAATCAGTTTTCAACAGAGAATTTTTAGCAGCCTGTGGTTTTGAGCTGTCATGAATGATCAATGTCTCCAAGTTACTCATCTTAAGCAAGTGTAAAACGACAATTTTCGTTCCCATTATAGGGTTATCGGTAAGGTCCAAGCTCTTCAGGCAACGATCCCACGTTTTACTAGTTACAGCCTTGTCTAGAATGATGTAAAGTTTACAATAAGTTAAAGCGACATGAGCAACACATATCTGTGTCAAGTATTTTGTGTGTTTTCGGCTTAAGATACCGTCACCTTGTAGAATATTCGAATATCTATCTTTGACGAAAAATCGAATATAACCTAAGGCGATGGTATCCATTGTTTGGCCTACTAGTCCACTTAAACTTGCAAGAACTACTTTAAGCTGAACTCGAAGATTGCTGATATAAAGCTGGTTTAAATTTTTCAGCGATTGGAAAACACCAGTATCGATTTCTTTTATCGTTCGAATTATGCTCAGATCAAGTTGTTTGAGATTTCCTAAATTTATAAAACTATCCCTTGTTAAGGCTCTTATATTTCCTCTCAGATTTAATTCAGAAAATGTCGTTATATTTCTAAAGTCCTTACCAAACTGCAAGGTTTCACAATCAACGCTTACTGTCAATGATTTCAAGTTTAAAATGCTTGAGAACGCTTCAATGGGGTAGGGTGTAATTGGCAGTTCTACATCTTGTTGCATAGACAACTCAGTCAGATTTTCAAGAGAAGCGAATGTGTCGTTAGAAATGTGGTATATCTTTAAGGGATTGTAATCAAGATTTAGATATTCTAACTGCCCTAGCCCTGAAAAAGTATTTGCTTGTAGGTCTGTAATGCTGTTGTATGACAAGCTGAGACGGCGAAGATGACGTAGGTGGTCAAAGGTCGCGGGTACAGAGGTCAACTGGTTGCTATCTAATAAAATGGACATCGTTTTCTGGGGGAACCAGGTAGGTAAAACACCTGTCAACTGTAACGACCGACAGTCAATTGTAAGTTCTTTATTTTCCGTAACTTGCGCACAAGGCGAAAGGCTGGGTACGTCAGGAGCTGAGTGACTCAATTCGTATTTGGTTGGTTGATTATTAAAGTCACCGCTGTCATGAGACGTGTTTGGTGACAACATTAAACAAAAAGTTATGTCCAATGAACACAATAAAAGCCACATTAGGTAAAGGTAATTACATGAATGTGATATATTTCTAGTAATACTCATTTTTATGCTTAATATTTGTATCATTGAGTTTCAACTTTCAAAATCCTAAAATCTGAATGACGAGAAATATATTGTTCTTGTTCCAGCGGCTTTAAACTTTTTCTGTATCATGTATTTTACAATAAGTTTGTTGTAACTTTTTTTCCCTGAAACTTATAATAATTGGTTGATAAATCTGTATAGATTAATGTAAATATAAAATACGTAAATGCTTTAATTATAGCTACTTTTACCAGATATAAGATTTCATAAAAAATGTATTGATACATTTTTTCATTATATTAAAATTATAAATAATAAAAATAAAACGTAGTATAATTTTTGCTAAAAATAAATTTCTTGAATTACATTAGCGATCACCTTTTTTACAATAATCTGTAAATAAATTTTTTTTAGCTAAATAAACAGCAAAATAATATTAAAGTCCTACCATCTCTAGCTTCCATCTCTCTGCTACAGCCAGTTTAGCGATGACTTGTATGTGAAGTTTTTGTCCATATTCTGTTCTTTTATAGACCTAACCGGAGCCTTCGCAAGAACCATCGAAGCGTTACATTCTCTACATTACTACATTACATTTCCCGATGGCGATAAATATAAATACGTCGCAGTAGATCAAACCGATGATAATTTTTTTCCTGAATTAATTAAAATACCGTTCGAAACTGACGGCAATTGGGGCAGGTGAATTAGAATTCCCCTGTAACAGCTACTTCGCCATGTGAAGTAACAATGTGTTCTGAATTATGTCAGAATTATTTTCCTTAAGGTGAGTCAGGTACACATCAGTGGTGATCGGATTCAGGGTCGTTTTACACAGAATTTCTTCCAAGCCCCCCCCCGCAACATTTTTACCCCCCCCCCCCTGAACGAAATGAAATTTATATAATTTATATAGAAAATATATACTTTTAACAGTGTCCGCCCCCCCCCCCCGAAGAAAGTCTACCGCCCCCCCCCCCGAAAATTTCAAGTGCCCCCCGGAGAAAAAAGTCTGGAAGAAACACTGGTTTTACTGACACCTACGATTCGCTCTCTGGGTTTGCATGTTCGCAGTGGTATGCTCTACAATTCGTGCCAAACCGTACCACTTTCGTAAAATGTACTCGTAATCTTTTACGACATGTATGTTGCGTAAAAAATGTCCTAATCGTTTTAAAGACAAGTGGGTTTTTTGTATGTCTGCAAAAACATAAATACGATAAACGTTAATGTAAGTCTGCAATACACAACAGCTATGCAGACTTCGCTAGCAGCAACTGAATTATTTTTGAAGACACAATTATAGTTTCTGGACGGAGACATTTTCCCAATAATAAAAACTTTGTTTTGCCACGATGAGGGGTCAAATAACTTTGTAAAGGCTATGAAAATATTTTATCCCCTAAATGAAATCTAAAGTATTTTAAGATTTCATTTTCAAGAGTTAATCGCACATTGACTGACTGATAGGCTAAAAGATACGTACAGAAAAGCCATTTTGTTTCATAATTTGCAAACATAAAATTGTAAAGAAAATGTTCGTTCAAACACAAGTAAAATTTATTCGAGTCATTCTTTAATAACTTTTGATGTCTCGAAAATATCAAACCTCCTAAACGAAGTTGTATCGAGGTAGAGAAACATCATAAGGTGGGGAGGGTGTAACAATTGTGTGCACTTCCTCTCACAGTGATGGTAAAGCGCAATGGTCGCCTCTGAGTTTCCGGGCAGATCAGGCTCAATAGCTGGGAACAGCAACCCATCCAGAAGAGAAAACTCCAATAATCAAATATCTTTGGCTTGTAGTTTGTTCTTGGATGGAGAAGGGCTGTGATAGAAAATCAGGAAGAAATAGGAGTCAATAGCCTGTTTGGCGCATAACGTGTTGATGCCTAAAACTTACCTGTGTTGAAGAATTTCCTTCTAACATTACAGTTACGAAAGAAGAAGAAATATCATCACTAGAATGTAGTATATTAATAGTCTTTTTCAGTTGTAGATAAGTATTAGTTTTATTTGCCATCTATTTTGTGAAAGGAAATTAAGAATTCGTTGGGATGGTTAACAATTTATTAGAAATACGGAAACTGGACATATTTAACGACGAGAGTGGTTTTTTCCGACGGGAATAAAGTTTTTTTGTTACCCTCCAGGGTCGTTCTACGACTTAACTAACTATCAGGGTGTTCGGCATTTTCTCATTTATAGCTAATGTAAGGAGAATGTCACTCTTGGTCACTTTTTAGCCCTAGCCGTGCGAGCAGAGGCTGACCAATTAATTATCCATAAGGCCGATTCATTTATCGAGGTCTATGCAAAAAATGAGCCAGATATACAGAGCCAAAGTTCCAAAACATTGTTTTGAAAATAGTCATCGTTTTTCACCAAATTAACAATGTTTATATGGGGAATTCGGACCGGTCAGTTCTAAAGCCCTTCCGAAATTTTCCCGAAGATAACACCTCTCTTATAGTGACCCCCGCGGGTATTTCTAAGACCTTAGGAGTTATTATTGGGTTTGTAAGTCCAGACATTTGTATTTTTTTTTACAAAACAGTACTATGTTTATATAAGTAAATATGGCCTCTAGTCAGTTTAAACATTGTTCCGGAATTTTCCTGAGGGTAGCGCTATTTTTCCCTGACCCCTGAGGCCGATGCACATCTCCAAGAGTTTTCAAAGGGTTCCTACTTGGGTTTTCGTTTCGATATACAGCTCATACAAGGAGAATTTCACTCGCGGTCATTTTTTAGCCCTCGCCGTGCGAGCAGAGGCTGACCGATGGTTTATCTATACGACTGATTCATTTACGCATTGCTATGCAAAATATGAGCCGTATGTTCATAGCCAAAGTTCCAAAACACTGTTTTGAAAAGAGCTATCGTTTTTTGGAAAATTAACAATGTTTATATAGGGAAACATCGGACCGGTCAGTTGTAACGGTCTTCCTGAGAGATTTCCAGAACATATCATAGTTTTTAGCGCAATTTCCATACGGACAATTGCGATTATTAACTTGTCAAGGATGGATGTGTGTCCGATGTGTGTCCGATGTGTGTCCGCAGCTTTAAGTCGTATCTCCTCCTCAACGAAGCAATATCGAGGACTAGTTCCAAAGCAAATATGTTAACAAGTTCCGAGGATGATTGTGGGCCAAAAAAAATCCCGGAATTCCTTCCTGGATTTCCCGGAAAAGCCAAAAAACCTCGAAAAAATGCAGTTTTTGGTCCATATCTCGGCAACCAGACCACTTAGCGGCATGAAACATTTACCAATCGATTTCTGCCATAATTTAGAACAAAATTGCCGAAGAAAGATTTCAAAAATATTCTTTCGTTCGGTCACAAAAAATAATTAAGGAAATTGCGCTTAAATTGTCACTAGACTTTTTATTAACTTGTTTTTTTGCCATCCCTGCGGTCGGTCTACGACCTCAAGAGTTGTGAAGAGGTTCCTACGTGGGAATTTGTTTTCGATATATAGCTTTTGTTTTGACCCCCTTTTCGTGGACTTGTTGGCCAACCGGCATTGGCCCTCGTGTTCTGTCGCCCCAAGGCACGATACTGCCAAATTTGAAGCGTCTGCGGCGCCTGGAAGTCCCCTACCGGGCACCCGACCACTTTGCTTTATAAATATAGATTACATTCCTATTCATAACTCTGCTATTGGTGATTTAATTTGTTTTCCTTGATCGACGCTGTCAATTCAATACATTGCTGTTTGAATTAACAACAAGATATAATAACTGGTATGGATATGACAGTGTTATAAAGGAGTCCATTGTTGATGCTAGTGGGTTATCCCCTCAACCCTCTCGGTCGCCTGGTCTTTGACCTGAATACGTCCCAGTTACCAGGGATGCAAATTTTGGGAAACACGTAATGAGATACCTTATTGTGGTTGGGTGGTGAGGGCCAGAGAGATAGGACAGTTCAACTTTAGCCTTGCTAGAATATAAACGTGTTTTGTTTTGTCAAGTGTGGTAGGGCTGGCCACTAAGGCCGGTCGCTTTTAATGAGCAAGTTATCTTCCTTTTTAGGCCATATTAAGACTATCATGTAGTGTGTAGTTTCACCATCTATCACATTAAGGTTGCTGTGTTGAAATTGTGTTGATATCTTTTCTTTAACCTCTCACTGCAGGCAACAGTACCAACCATACTGATGACTTCATAACAGACAGAATGAACTATTCTATGAAAGAGCTTTTGATAGAAATGCGATTATATATTAATCAGTAAATATGCATTTTACTTCCTGGATGAATAAGCCTGCAATCGGAATATTTAGTCGGTAAAATCTGTACATTCGTTACCTTCCTTTTGCCTTTAAACGTAGGCCTACGTTAAAAAAATATCAATGAGATATATTTCCTATAACAAAGGTTGAAAAATTACAGTACAACGCCCAAAACATAAGTGTTACCAATCAGGACGTAACAATAAGCACACCATGAAGGCAATCAGAAAGAAAAAATAAATAAATAAAACGTGCCGCAGCTTTGTTGAGTGTTGGTTTCACATGGTCACAGCCCACCTATCACAAATGTAAAAACCCACACAGATCAAAGATCTATTCATAAATACCCTTTTAGCAAACGGAGACTCCGTTGGCTAACGCAACAAAAAATCCCCACTTTTTCTCAAACTACCGGGTTCAATTAGACATCCTGCTTTACTGCAGTAGATGTTTGATTCTAGACTTATCCTTAACCTTAACCATACCCTCACCATTTACCTCTTTTCCTTACCTTTTACCCCTTACCCCTTACCATTATAATTACCATTATAATTACCATTATAATTACCATTATAATTACCATTATAATTACCATTATAATTACCATGACCATGACCATGACCATGACCATGACCATGACCATGACCATGACCATGACCATGACCATGACCATGACCATGACCATGACCATGACCATGACCATGACCATGACCATGACCATGACCATGACCATGACCATGACCATGACCATGACCATGACCATGACCATGACCATGACCATGACCATGACCATGACCATGACCATGACCATGACCATGACCATTGCCATTGATATTGCCATTGCCATTGCCATTGCCATTGCCATTGCGATTACCATTACCCGTATCCTTATAAGATTAGCAACATAATACATAAATTACTCAGATCGTTTAAGGGATAGTTCATATTGACAGGAGACGATATCGGAGTAAATCGGATAAATTGGAATTACAATTCTTGTATTAAAGTATACTGAATAATTAACTTAAGCAACATTTATAGTTAATGTTAGGCCTTTTAATACTGAACGCTGTCTAATTATTTCTAAAGTTCTATAAAACATTACCACTTATCTGTGTGTCGTATTTTTGTTTATTTATTCTATAATTTTAAAATTTAAACACTATAGTATATAAATTAACATAGTAAAAAATAGAACCTTGCTAAAAGTAAAGAGACTATGTTGGCATAAGAGTTGGTTTTGTTATCTACAAAAGCATGATTGTTAAACAGAGAAACAAATATAAACCTACACAATGAGAGATATTCTAAACTAATTTTATGTTTTATTTTCAAAGTAAATGTTTTTTAAAAATCTGAACCTTTATCTTAATAGTAAACTTAAATCAGTTAAAACGTAGTTATGTCAAAGTGTATAAGAGAATCTCTGTGAACATTTTCCTTTCAGTTCTAGTTAATAACTTGTATTTATTCTACCAATCGTGTTCTTAGTTTTTCCTTCAGCTCATAGTCTAAGAAATTTCCTCTGGTAACAACAATGTTATCCTCCAAAACAACTCTCGACAGTTCGGCTGGCAGACGGTGACGTAACTGATCTTCAACAAGAACGACAATCCTTTTAGGGTTAGCAGACGTCAAAGCAGATGTGGCTGCTCTACACATGAACAAGAACCAACGGTCACGTGACAAAAACGTTTCGTTGACAACCAGAAGAACGCGCCAACTTTTGTCTATAGCCTGCATAGTGGCAGAGGCCAGGTCAGTTGAAGGTGAGAGGTCAATAGCCTTTATGTCTTGTGTGAACTAGTCTTTATGTCTTGTGTAAACTAGCCTTTATGTCTTGTGTGAACTAGTCTTTGTATCTTTTTGAACTAGTCTTTGTGTCTTGTTTAAACTAGTCTTTATGTCGTGTGTGAACTAGTCTTTATGTCTTGTGTGAACTAGCCTTTATGTCTTGTGTAAACTAGTCTTTATGTACTGAGTGAACTAGCCTTTATGTCTTGTGTGAACTAGTCTTTATGTATTGAGTGAACTAGTCTTTAAAATGGCTAGGCTAGTAATCGAGTTCTCAGCTTCTCCGTGACGTCATACTTGAGTCTCCTCCCCTCGTTCATGACGATGATGTTTTCCTCTGACACCGCCCCCAGGATGTCACGTGGTAAACGATGACGTAACTGGCTGTCAACCATAATCACAATGAGATTAGGATTAGCGGGCGTCAGTTTGGATATGGCTGACCTGCATGTGTAGAGGAACCAATCGTCTTGCGAGAGAAAACTTTCGTTCACGACCAGAAGCACGCGCCAACTTCTATTTATAGCATCGATAATCCCAGACGCGAGGTCGGTTGAAGGTGAGAGGTCACGGTCACGAATAAAGGTCGTTAACCCCAGCGTGTCCTCGATAAACTGTCTGAGGTCATGACAAGCGAACTGGTAATCTCTATCAGCATATCCAATGAAGACACCAATCTCGTAGTTGGAAGGTTTCTTTAGAAAGGTTTCACTAAACAAATTCAGCAGTCCAGAAATGATGTAAGTTTTATATTTGGTAACAAAAAAACACAACACAAATCCAATGGTTAGTAAACAAAACAGGATCATTGAAAGATACAGGAACAAAGTTCCCCAGCACTGACGCCAGTAAATTTGTAGATCTGAAAAAGCTGCCGTGTATGTTAAAACTCCGTCGTTATCAACGCACGAATAGTTCCTGAACATATCCATATTTACAACTGTCAACTGTATCCACTGTAAGAATTGGATGTCATGGCATCCACAAGATAAAACATTTCCTTCTAAATAAAAGCTGAACTCCTTGTTTTCTTTAAAAATTTGGTCCAAATTATTTCTTATTTCGACAGGAAGTCTCGTCAATTCATTAAATCTCATGTCCAAGATACTCAGCCTAGGTGTGTTCTTTAAACTAAATGGAATTTTCCTGAACCTGTTTCCTGCAAGAAAAAGCTCTTTGAGATTGACATTGTTGGCGAAAATTTCAGGGCTAAGAAACGCCAGTTGATTAAAAGACAGATCAAGCTGCTTTAAATATTGAAGATTCTGGAACAATCTTCCCCCAGACTCTGTCATAAACTGACCACTGAGCTGACAACTTGACAAGTCCAGTGTCTCTAAACTTGGCATCGTGTCGAAGAATGTTCTGTTGATGACAGTAAGTTCGTTGCCTGATAGAATAAAAGCTTTAATATTTGTCAGTCCGTGTAGGTGATGGGTAAACATTGACCCCCCGCCATCCGATACATCTAGATAAACGAGATTATCCGCGAATACAAACGTTCCATTTGATTCAATCGAAAAATCCGTGATTAAATTTCCAAAGTTTAAACATCGAAGAGACTTGGAAATGTATAACTTATACCCGTTGCTAATATTAGACGTGAACATGTAGCTACTATCGTTTAGATTATAGTTAAAGTTGTAGTTTTGTGTAGGATTAGACGTTCTGCACATATTGCCATAATCAGTTTTCAGGAGAGAATTTTTAGCAGCGAATGGTTTTGAGTAGTCATGAATGATTAACGTCTCTAAGTTACTCATCTTAAGCAAGTGTAAAACGACAATTTTCGTTCCCATTATAGGGTTATCTGTAAGGTCCAGGCTCTCCAAGCACCGATCCCACGTTTTACTAGATAAAGCCTTGTCACGAATGATGTAAAGTTTACAATTAGTTAAAGCGACATGAGCAACACATATCTGTGTCAAATATTTTGTGTGTTTACGGCTTAAGATACCGTCACCTTGTAGAATATCCGAATATCTATCATGGACGAAAAATCGAACATAATCTAAGACGATGGTATCCATGGATTGGCCTACTAGCCCACTTAAACTTGCAAGAACTACTTTAAGGTGGACTCGAAGATCGCTGATATAAAGCTGGTTTAAATTTGTCAGTGGTTGGAAAACACCAGTATCGATTTCTTTTATCGTTCGAATTACGCTTAGATCAAGTAGTTTGATATTTCTTAAATTTATAAAACTATCTTTTGTTACCTTTCTTATATTTCCTCTCAGTTTTAATTCAGAAAATGTCTTTAAACTTCTGAAATTTTTACCGAAATTGAGTAATTCATAATCAACGCTTACTGTCAATGATTTCAAGTTTAAAATGCTTGAGAACGCTTCAATTGGGTAGGGTGTAATTTGCAGTTTTACATCTTGTAGCATAGACAACTCAGTCAGATTTTCAAGAGAAGCGAATGTGTCGTTAGACATGTGGTGTATCTTTAACGGATTGTAATTGAGATTTAGATATTCTAACTGCCCTAGCCCTGAAAAAGTATCTGCTTGTAGATCTGTAATGCTGTTGTTTGACAAGCTGAGACGGCGAAGATGACGTAGGTGGGCAAAGGTCGCGGGTACAGAGGTCAACTGATTGTTGTCTAATAAAATGGACATCGTATTCAGGGGGAACCAGGATGGTAAAACGCCTGTCAGCTTTAACGACCTACAGTCAATTGTAAGTCCTGTATTCTCCACCCGTTGCACACAAGGCGAGTGGCTGGGTACTTCAGGAGCTGAGTGAATCGTAGAATCATAATTTGTGTGAGATTTGCTTGTTGATAATATGAAGCACAAAACTTGGTTCGTTGAACATAGGAGTAAAACAATTAAGCACGAGTAATTAAGGGTGAGTTGTATCAGGTTTTCAATCCTCATCTTTGTCAGTGGCGGCTAGCATAAATATTGAACTTTTAAAAACTTTAAACCTTAAAATCTACTTTCTTGGAAGTTTGTTTTTTATTTCGGTTTTATACTTTTTAATATTTGATTGGGTGTTTACCTGAAAATACATAATTGAAACAATGTATCTTTGTAGCGAAATGTAAAAATTGATTAACTACTTTACTGTTATTATTTTAATGGGTATAAAAGCACATAAAATAAATTTGAATTATCTTTATTCTGATTTTCTAAATGCCCATACATATAAACAAAATATTTTTGCTAGAACAGAAATCGTTTGAATTGATTTAGTCATCAATTTTTGTAAAAGATGTCAAAATCTTTACAAGGTAGAAGCTTATTACGAAAACAGTTTTATTTATTTTTTTTTTTTTTTTTTACAAATTTACAAAGTGGAGAATTATACTTGCATTACTGCAATCATCCTTAAGAAACGTATAATGCAAATGGTTGTAAGCAGAACTTTACATTACCCACCTCCATCATTTCCCCCCCCCCCACACACACGGAAAATTATTCATTAAGAGATAGAAATACGATAGAATAAGCATAAAGATTAGTAGGAGTTAGGGTTCAGGCTCAGGGTTATGGTTAGGGTTAGGGTTCAGGGTTCAGGGTTCAGGGTTCAGGGGTTAGGGTTATTGTTAGGGTTAGGGTTAGGGTTCTCGGTTTTCGGTACTTCAGAACCTTCCCTAAGAAAATAGAAATTTTGAAACCGATGTTTGTGTAGTTTGTTTTATATTCAAGTTTTAAAATTGATTTTAGTGTCATTCTTGATCTGTAGAGGGAAATAATTACTTTGGTTGGTAATGACAGGGAGGTAATTGCTCTGGAATGTAACGACGTTGTTGTGTGGGGGGGGGGGTGGGGGGGCTGGGAAAAAGTCCGGCGTTAATTGGTTAATTGACTATATTGAGTATCATTCTGGAATTAAATGGTTAGTTAATTTGGATACAACGAAGTCTGAAATCATTGTAAGCCGAGTATTCAAATAAATGTTTAAAAAACCCACAAAACATACCAAATTGAAGACTGCTAAGTTTGATCTGTTGTCGGCTAGACTTACTAAGAACACAGAAGCCTTAGAGTCACATCGGATAGTGGCGACTGACGGAAGTTTAAAGACGACGACGCTATCTACAATGTTGTAAAGTGGGCTGCCACGCTCTGCTAACCCTTCTTACAAAACCAGAAAGATAATAATAGCTTTAAAATTACGGATGTCTCAACTTACAAGCAGACATTTATATATTATTTTAAACACCCCAGGGTATCAAGGAAGTGAAATATCCCATACATTTTAAATTTATATGTCGTAGATGTAGATTCAATATTTCCCTGACAAGCATGTAAATTATTCTCTGTTAAATTTAAGACCTTGGAATTAGCTGTTGAAACACCGAGCTGGGGGAACGATTAACAGAAAAAGTATTTATAAACCTGGACATTTGAAAATAAACTTTTTACTTCCTCGGTAAATAATTTCAGAATCGGCCTACTTAGACCATTCTAAATAGGTTTTTTTGATTGTATGTGTTAAAAAATGAATGTTATTCACTAGGTTTTTCGATTGTATGTGTTAAAAGATGAATGTTATTCACTAGGTTTTTCTATTGTATGTGTTAAAAGATGAATGTTATTCACTAGGTTTTTCGATTGTGTGTGTTAAAAGATGAATGTTATTCACTAGGTTTTTCTATTGTATGTGTTCAAAGATGAATGTTATTCACTAGGTTGTTCGATTGTATGTGTTAAAAGATGAATGTTATTCACAGTCCCGTGTCCTAAATATCAGCAGTGTCTTGGTCAAGCACAATAAAAACACATGTAAGTGTCAAAGTTTATAACAGCACTAGCGAACACTTAGTCCACACAATCTAGAACCTGCCAACATAAATTAGCCCCTACCCCTCCCAACCCACAAAGTTTTAGTAAAATAACATGGCAGTTAGTTTAACAAACGCGAGATATTTTAGACAGCAGATTCTGCAGCTTGATCAAGCCGTATCGAGCATTAGATCTGGTTCCTTTCAATATTTCGCCAGCAGTGACATCATTCTATTACTAAATGTACGGAAAACCCAGGTGTCTTAAAATGCAACTTAAAACGAACACAAAATAAAAAAAAATGCAAACACTATCTATAATTTCCACTCAAATTAACGGGGTTTCAGGTGGAGGAGGAAGTGGGGGTGGGATTAAAACTTTAAGGAGGGTGATAAAGGGGAGGCACTTTAAATTTCTCCTAAAGGGGGGGGGGGGGTTCACGTGAAACTTCCGAGGGCCGAGGGGTTGCAACATCAAAAGCAATTAGATGCTTAAAACAACATTAAAACAAAACTAAATTTTAAAGAAATATTTAAATGTGTAGAGAACCGTAATGCTAATGACAATGTGCAGCTATACATATAGGTTTGTATTTGCTAAATAAAATTACAAAAATTTATTTAAAAAAATTAGAATATTAAATTATTTAAAAATAGTTGACATAACAAGACTATTCCTACAGCCTGTTGCACAAATAATACTGGAGCATAACGGCTGACGTACGTGACGGATCCAGCAAGTAGTCCAAACTTTGTTATTTACTCGTAGCATCTGATTTAGAGCATGACATAAATGAAAACAAAAAATCAACTTCAATGAAAATAACACTAGGGGAACTAACCAATAGAATTATAAAGTTAGGTTTTTACTGGGTTCCTCCCCCTTTAAAGATTGATTTATTGAAACGGCATCTGTTGAGTATGGGACCACAAAATAGAAGTTTTAAAACTTCAAAGCTAATTAAAAATCAATAGGGATAATTTACACAACAAACGTATCATACATTTATGATGAAAAAAAAACATATATTATAATTGTGATATATCCGTTGTCTATAATGTCAAAGTTCTTGTGCCATTACGAGTGGCAAGTAGAGAAAGGAATAAAAATTAATATCATGATATGAGCAAAAGTTGAAAAAATATACAATTTTAGTAATCATACAACCAGGAATCTAGTTAAAGTATGATAGAGATGAGGTGAATTATTCCCGGGTTATGTCCCTTTATGTGGACAGATTCAACATTTTAGTTGTATATTTGTGTTTCAAGTTTCAAGACGTGTTGTACAGTTGTACAAGCAAGACTGCTGCAAGGGGATCTGTGTGTCGGGACCTGGATCTGTGTGAATTCGTTTTTTAAGATAAGTGCCACCAGTTTCTAACTATTTAGAGTACATCTGTGGGGTGTTTACCACATTGTTGTTTGGTTGAGCTATCATTTATATTATTGACGAGCCGACCCGCAGTGTATCATACGCCGCTATTTAGTTGTTTTATTTTCTACTTTTCAGTAATTCATAATTTGTAAATCCGACAGTACCAATGCTGCCACTGAAAATATTTGCTTTAAAACACTAACCCCCTCCCCCCCCCCCCCCCACTTTCCCCAAACCCCGACCCTACACCCCCCCCCCCGTGAAAGCAGCCTCCTCTTAGTTATTTCTTAGTTACCTCCTGTAAGTTTAAAATCGAACTAAATTATCTGCCCCTAATAGAAACCCGGCTCTTCTTTGTAAAGTGATAGTGATAGAGAGAAAGAGAGGGGACTGCAAGGAGGCGCTTGCAGCTTGTTTTCTAACTGATCCCAGAAGAGAATTATATATACGAGCCGACCCGCTGCGTATCATACGCCGCTATTTAGTTGTTTTTTTTCTACTTTTCAGTAATTTATAATTTGTGAATTCGACAGTACCAATGATGCCATTGAAAATATTTGCTTAAAAACACTACCCCCCCCACGTGAAAGCAGCCTCCTCTTAGTTACCTCCTCTAAGTTTAAAATCGTTTCAAACTAAATTATCTGCCCCTAATAGCCGTCACCAAACCCGTCTCTGTGATTGTAAAATGTAAACAGAGTGAACACCGCTCACCAGATCATGTGGGGGTGGGGCGATAGAGAGGAAGAGAGGGGACTGCAAAGGCGCGCTTGCAGCTTGTTTTCTAACTGATCCCAGAAGAGAATTATATATATAGATATATATATATAGATATATTAGTTTTGTATACGTTAGGAATTGGATCTAGATCTAGATTCTGTGTATAATCACAGTTTAATAAATTTAATGGTGATCTAGCTAGTAGACCTACATATTATAATTTGAAGGGTCGTATATTGTATCATATAAATATTAAAAAAGAGTGTTGTTGTGCGTAAGAAGGTGATTAGTCACTTCTTAAACAGGTAAATCTAGGGCTTAGATCTAGATTGATTTGGATATATTTGTGGATACTAGTAACTAGTATTGGATCTAGAATGGACACAGAAGAAATTAGGAAAATGTATAAGTTAGGACAGAGTCTGGAATATAAGGGTGAAGATTTAGAGAACTGGGTAACTAGACAAATGAAACTAGTAGAGGGGACAGCTAGTAGGGTCTATAAATGTGAAATAGCTAAACAGGAATTAGATATTGAGAGAGTTAGGATTGAGGCTAATGAGCAAGCTAGAATAGAGATAGAAAAAGTAAAGTTGGAATATGAAGCAAATTTGAAACCGGCTAAATTAGATAATGTGGGCAAGCAAGTAACTAAGGAGGTGAGAAATTATGAAAGTAATATTTTAGGGAAGATTCCAAAATTTGATGAGTGCAAGGACAACCTTGACTCGTACATAAGGAGATTTGAAACGATAGCAAGAACTACCAATGTTCAAGAGTCACAGTGGGGGACACAGTTATTGGTATTGATAGGAGGTAAGGGATTGGATGTATGCCAGGGTTTAACAGAAGTTGTGCTAAACCGAAAAGTCTCGAGTTCGAACCCTCGGGCAGATGAGGCTCGTTAGCTGGGGACAGCCACCCTTCTAGGAGAGACAACTCCAAAATCAAACAACTGCTGCCTTGTAGATTGTTCTTGGTTGGACAAAGACTATGGAAGCAAATCCAAAAAGAAAAGCAGGCTGAAATCGGAGTCAATGGCCTCAATGGCGCATAACCAGTTGACACGTAACGCTTAATTGTGTTGGAGGCGTGGCCGAGTCGGCAAAAAGCTCATGGTTGATTAATTCGAACAAAGTCTCGAGTTCAAACCCACTGGCAGATAAATCTCGATCCCCTTCAACACTAATAATTAAGAACGAAGAAGAAGAAACAGAAGTTGAGATGAAAGACTATAGAATTCTCAAAAAGACTTTGTTAGAATATTACCACCTAACAGAAGAAGCCTACAGAGTAAAATTTCAGGAATTATTGCCAGAAAACAGAGGATTTCAAAATCTTTTCAAATAATATTAGAACAAGTTTCGATAGGTGGTATGATGCTTCGGGGTTAGATTTGACAGTGGAAAATTTGAAAGAATTTATTCTAGTCAACAAGGTTTTGACCTCAGTCCATAAAATTTTATTTGGTTATCTCCAAGAAAGGAAACCCAGAACCTTAGCTGCATGTACTGACCTATGGCAAAAATATCAGGCTGCCCATCCAAATAAAACCATTAGGAAAGAGACAGAATATGGTCATATGTTTTTAGCTCAGGGAGTAGAAAGAAATTGTAGTAAAATGGTAGACAACAAGAAAATCAGAAGGAATAATGCAAGTCCAAATGTAGTTTTCCAGGGATCATATAATTGTTATAATTGTCAAAAGGCAGGTCATTTAGGGAGGAAATGTACTGATAGGGTTAGAGTTAGGGATGAGGTAGGAATTAGACCACAAATTAGATGTTTTGGTTGTAATAGGTCTGGGCATATGAGGAAAGATTGCAGGGAATTTCAAGAGTCAGGGAGAAATAGTTATAATCAAGACCAGGATAGTGTATACATAGCAGTGTTAAATAAAAATTGCCAGGGGATGAATACTTTCAAAGCTTCTGTGAATAGGATGAATACAGTGACAATCAGGGATACTGATGCCTCCATTATTGCTGTTAGAGATACATTTGTTAAATCCCATCAGTACACTAATAAAAGGAAGCGTGTGAATGTGTTCGGAGGTAGAAGCTATAGTTGGCCTGTGGCTAGAGTTTTTGTCAGATCAAAACAGATTACCGGATATGTAGATGCTGTGGTTTTTAGAAAAGGCCCGTATGACTTGATAATAGGAAATGTTCCTGGGGTAAGAGATTATAATGGAAGTAGAAAAGTCCAGAACTTAGAAAACAAAATCAGCATCCTTGAAAAGGAAATAGGAAAACTTGTTGGTAAAGTACATGAGTTGACCAGTCTAATAAAGTATGATGGCTCTGACAAGGTAGATGGCACTAAGATTAATATAGGAGATAGGAATCAGAATAGAAATAGAAACAGAAAGTGGTGTAAGAAAGATGATACAGAACAAAGTAAGGCACAATGTTTTATGGCTAGTGATGGGGATGGGGAATTGAATGACTTACAGTGTGCTCTAATGACCTCTGCTGATGGAACTGAGACAATAAAAATTAATGATCCAAATTGTGTTTGGGCTGACATATTTAGAGCAAATTTGCCTGATCCTAGTGATTGAATTTTAAAAAAACAACTGAGGTAATTGTCAAAGAAAAGAATGTAGTGTAAGGTATGTTATATATATATAAACATGTTGATATGTTGAGGTGCTTGGTTGATAGCACTCTGAGTTTTGTTTGATTAATATATGACGATGTTGGTTGATGAAGCTTTGACATAAAAGTTGTTCTAGAGATATTATACTTATGATAATGGTAAATAATGATATGATAAGTTCTTTTTTGTTGTTGCATGATGATTACACTAATATTATGAACTAATGATGTCTATAGTCACTTTGAAGGGGTTTGATTGCTTATGATATGTGTTGATGTGATTATGTTTACTTCCCTAGGTTGATGAGAATCTTAAGTTACCTGATTCATGATGTGGAAATATTTTGTTGTACTAAAATGATATACTGAATTGATTATTTTTCTAGGTTGAGAGAAGTCTTTATGCTGAGTTGATATGGTTATATCATGTGTTAATAGGACTTTATTACAGGAGCTGGGAGATCCAGTGCCATGTTGATTAAGCTGTATTAGTGATATTGCATGTAAAGATGTGAACAACCACAGATGTCCACTAAATGGTGGCACTGGGGGCTCTGTTTGCCATCACAGGTTGTGGTGGTCTAAACTAATGGGATGTTGGGTATAATTTTTCTTTTATAGCTACTGGTGTCAAGAGATGGACATTGCAGAGTATGATGATGATGAGAAGTGTGTGAAAACCCAAGAATACTTATCTGAGGGAGAGATTTCAAGAGAAACTATTTGTTGAATGCGAGTGATTAAAATAAAATTGTGTGGGAGTAAAATTACAATGCAATGTGATAATTAGGATTGGGAAATAGAATGAATGTTAATGTATAGCACCTAGTTGATATTGTTAGATCAAAAGTATGTTGGAGATGATATTTGATATGTTGGTAGAAATAAGTTAGACTTGATGAAAATGGTTGAAGCTAATGGGATTAGCTTGAATAGAGAGGGGGGTAATGTTATGATGTATGTTTGACTGGGGAAATCGGTGCGCATGGTTGATGGTGCGGCCGTATATTGAACGAGTGAATGTGTGATGCGATACGAAAGATAGTGACGTTTTAGGTTAGAGAGTTGGTTGCTATGAGTTTATGTGTGAGCAGTTGAATCCTTATCGTCGGTGTGAGAGGACGTGTGTTTGTTGACAGGACTCAAGTTGAGAGATAGGGTTTAGGAAGATAGACATCTGTAGATACAAGATTAAAAGATTTGCACAAGGATTTCTTGGTTCATCTTATTCCTGATCGTTTATCGTTGATCTGTCTGAATGTAACATAGCTTTAGTGACTCTCAAGGTTTAATACTCTCTCCCTGGTATTGGAGACGAGTGAAATGGTAGTTGGCTGAGTCAAGTAAATCAAACCCTCTCACAGCAACCTAACCGTAACACATATGTTCATAGCCAAAGTTCCAAAACACTGTTTTGAAAAGAGCTATCGATTTTTGGAAAATTAACAATGTTTATATAGGGAAACTTCGGACCGGTCAGTTCTAACGGTCTTCCGGCGAGATTTCCGGAACATATCATAATTTTTTTTGCCATCCCCGAGGGTCGGTCTACGACCTCAAGAGTTGTGAAGAGGTTCCTACGTGGGAATTTGTTTTCGATATATAGCTCATAAAAGGCGCCGGTCAGTCGAAATCAGTTTTGACCCCTTTTCGTGGACTTGTTGGCCAACCGGCACTGCCCCCCGTGTTCTGTCGCCCCAAGGCACGATACTGCCAAATTTGAAGCGCCTGCGCC
The DNA here is from genome assembly GCF_028476545.2 of Physella acuta. Classification (NCBI taxonomy): domain Eukaryota; kingdom Metazoa; phylum Mollusca; class Gastropoda; family Physidae; genus Physella; species Physella acuta. Next base: position 222,756 of record NW_026731568.1, read on the forward strand.
GCCTGGAAGTGCCCTACCGGGCACCCGACCACTTTGCTTTATAAATATTGATTACATTCCTATTCATAACTCTGCTATTGGTGATTTATTTTGTTCTCCTTAATCGACGCTGTCAATTCAATACTTTGCTGTTTGAATTAACAACAAGATATAATAACTGGTATGGATATGACAGTGTTATAAAGTTATAAGTCCATTGTTGATGCTAGTGGGTTATCCCCCCAACCCTCTCGGTCGCCTGGTCTTTGACCTGAATACATCCCAGCTGACCTGGGATGCAAATTTTGGAAAACACGTAATGAGATACCTTATTGTGTTTGGGTGGTGAGGGCCAGAGAGATAGGACAGTTCAACTTTAGCCTTGCTAGAATATAAACGTGTTTTGTTTTGTCAAGTGTGGTAGGGCTGGCCACTAAGGCCGGGCGCTTCTAATGAACAAGTTCTCTTCCTTTTTAGGCCATATTAAGACTATCATGTAGTGTTTAGTCTCACCATCTACCAAATTAAAGTTGCTGTGTTGAAATTGTTTTGGTGTCTTTTCTTTAACCTCTCACTGCAGCCAACAGTACCAACCATACTGATGACTTCATAACAGACAGAATGAACTATTCTATGAAAGAGCTATTGGTAGAAATGCGATTATATATTAATCAGTAAATATGTATTTTACTTCCTGGATGAATAAGCCTGCAATCGGAATATTTAGTCGGTAAAATCTGTACATTCGTTACCTTCCTTTTGCCTTTAAACGTAGGCTTACGTTGAAAAAATATCAATGAGATATATTTCCTATAACAAAGGTTGAAAAATTACAGTACAACGCCCAAAACATAAGTGTTACCAATCAGGACGTAACAATAAGCACACCATGAAGGTAATCAGAAAGTAAAAAAAATATATAAAACGTCCGCAGCTTTGTTGAGTGTTGGTTTCACATGGTCACAGCCCACCTATCACAAATATAAAAACCCACACAGATCAAAGATCTGTTCATAAATATCCTTTTAGCAAACGGAGACTCCGTTGGCTAACGCAACAAAAAATCCCCACTTTTTCTCAAACTACCGGGTTCAATTAGACATCCTGCTTTACTGCAGTAGATGTTTGATTCTAGACTTATTCTTATCCTTACCCTAAACCATACCCTCACCCCTTACCTCTTTTCCTTACCTTTTACCCCTTACCACTTACCATTATAATTACCATTATAATTAAGTTTATAATAACCATGACCATGACCATGACCATGACCATGACCATGACCATGACCATGACCATGACCATGACCATGACCATGACCATGACCATGACCATGACCATGACCATGACCATGACCATGACCATGACCATGACCATGACCATGACCATGACCATGACCATGACCATGACCATGACCATGACCATGACCATGACCATGACCATGACCATGACCATGACCATTGCCATTGATATTGCCATTGCCATTGCCATTGCCATTGCCATTGCGATTACCATTACTCGTATCCTTATAAGATTAGCAACATAATACATAAACTACTCAGATCGTTTAAGGGATAGTTCATATTGACAGGAGACGATATCGGAGTAAATCGGATAAATTGGAATTACAATTCTTGTATTAAAGTATACTGAATAATTAACTTAAGCAACATTTATAGTTAATGTTAGGCCTTTTAATACTGAACGCTGTCTAATTATTTCTAAAGGTCTATAAAACATTACCACTTATCTGTGTGTCGTATTTTTGTTTATTTATTCTATAATTTCAAACATTAAACAATATAGTATATAAATTAACATAGTAAAAAATAGAACCTTGCTAAAAGTAAAGAGACTATGTTGGCATAATAGTTGGTTTTGTTATCTACAAAAGCATGATTGTTACAACAGAGAAACAAATATAAACCTACACAATGAGAGATATTCTAAACTGATTTTATGTTTTATTTTCAAAGTAAATGTTTTTAAAAAATCTGAACCTTTATCTTAATAGTAAACTTAAATCAGTTTAAACGTAGTTATGTCAAAGTGTATAAGAGAATCTCTGTGAACATTTTCCTTTCAGTTCTAGTTAATAACTTGTATTTATTCTACCAATCGTGTTCTTAGTTTTTCCGTCAGCGAATAGTCTAAGAAATTTCCTCTGGTAACAACAATGTTATCCTCCAAAACAACTCTCGACAGTTCCGCTGGCAGACGGTGACGTAACTGGTCCTCAACAAGAACGACAATCCTTTTAGGGTTAGCAGACGTCAAAGCAGATGTGGCTGCTCTACACATGAACAAGAACCAACGGTCAATTGACAAAAACGTTTCGTTCGTTGACAACCAGAAGAACGCGCCAACTTCTGTCTATTGCATGCACAGTGGCAGTGGTAGAGGCAACGTCAGTTGAAGGTGAGAGGACACGTGCCTTTGTATCTTTTTGAACTATTCTTTATGTCTTGTGTGAACTTGCCTATGAATCTTGTTTAAACTATTCTTTATGTCTGTACTTGTGTGAACTAGTCTTTAAAATGGTTAGGCTAGTAATCGAGTTCTCAGCTTATCCGTGACGTCATACTTGAGTCTCCTCCCCTCGTTCATGACGATGATGTTTTCCTCAGACACCGCCCCCAGGATGTCACGTGGTAAACGATGACGTAACTGGCTGTCAACCATAATCACAATAAGATTAGGATTAGCGGGCGTCAGGTTGGATATGGCTGACCTGCATGTGTAGAGGAACCAATCGTCTTGCGAGAGAAAAGTTTCGTTCACGACCAGAAGCACGCGCCAACTTCTATTTATAGCATCGATAATCCCAGACGCCAGGTCGGTTGAAGGTGAGAGGTCACGGTCACGAATAAAGGTCGTTAACCCCAGCGTGGCCTCGATAAACTGCCTGAGGTCATGACAAGCTAACTGGTAATCTCTATCAGCATAACCAATGAAGACACCAATCTCGTAGTTGGAAGGTTTCTTTAGAAAGGTTTCACTAAACAAATTCAGCAGCCCAGAAATGATGTACGTTTTGTACTTGGTAACAAAAAAACACAACACAAATCCAATGATAAGCAAGCAAAACAGGATCACAGAAAGATACAGGAAAAATGTTCCCCAACACTGACGCCAGTAAATTTGTAGATCTGAAAGAGCTGTCGTGTATGTTAAAACTCCATCGTTATCAACGCACGAATAGTTCCTGAACATATCCATATTTACAACTGTCAACTGTATCCACTGTAAGAATTGGATGTCATGGCATCCACAAGATAAAACATTTCCTTCTAAATAAAAGCTGAACTCCTTGTTTTCTTTAAAAATTTTGTCCAAATTATTTCTTATTTCGACAGGAAGTCTCGTCAATTCATTAAATCTCATGTCCAAGACACTCAGCCTAGGAGTGTTCTTCAAACTAAATGGAATTTTCTTGAACCTGTTTCCTGCAAGAAAAAGCTCTTTGAGATTGACATTTTTGGAGAAAATTTCAGGGCTAAGAAACGCCAGTTGATTAAAAGACAGATCAAGCTGCTTTAAATATTGAAGATTCTGGAACAATCTTCCTCCAGACTCTGCCATAAACTGACCACTGAGCTGACAACTTGACAAGTCCAGTGTCTCTAAACTTGGCATCGTGTCGAAGAATGTTCTGTTGATAACTGTAAGTTCACTGCCTGATAGAATAAGAGCTTTTATATTTGTCAGTCCGTGTAGGTGATGGGTAAACATTGACCCGCCGCCATCCGATACATCTAGATAAACGAGATTATCAGCGTATACAAACGTTCCATTCGATTCAATCGAAAAATCCGTGATTAAATTTCCAAAGTTTAAACATCGAAGAGACTTGGAAATGTATAACTTATACCCGTTGCTAATATTAGACGTGAACATGAAGCTACTATCGTTTAGATTATAGTTAAAGTTGTAGTTTTGAGTAGGGTTAGACGTTCTGCACATATTGCCATAATCAGTTTTCAACAGAGAATTTTTAGCAGCCTGTGGTTTTGAGTAGTCATGAATGATTAACGTCTCTAAGTTACTCATCTTAAACAAGTGTAAAACGACAATTTTCGTTCCCATTATAGGGTTATTTGTAAGGTCCAAGCTCTTCAGGCAACGATCCCACGTTTTACTTGTTACAGCCTTGTCTAGAATGATGTAAAGTTTACAATTAGTTAAAGCGACATGAGCAACACATATCTGTGTCAAATATTGTGTGTGTTTACGGCTTAAGATACCGTCACCTTGAAGAATATCCGAATATCTATCATGGACGAAAAATCGAACATAATCTAAGACGATGGTATCCATGGATTGGCCTACTAGCCCACTTAAACTTGCAAGAACTACTTTTAGGTGGACTCGAAGATCGCTGATATAAAGCTGGTTTAAATTTGTCAGTGGTTGGAAAACACCAGTATCGATTTCTTTTATCGTTCGAATTACGCTTAGATCAAGTAGTTTGAGATTTCTTAAATTTATAAAACTATCTTTTGTTACCTTTCTTATATTTCCTCTCAGTTTTAATTCAGAAAATGTCTTTAAACTTCTGAAATTTTCACCGAAATTGAGTAATTCATAATCAACGCTTACTGTCAATGATTTCAAGTTTAAAATGCTTGAGAACGCTTCAATGGGGTAGGGTGTAATTGGCAGTTTTACATCTTGTAGCATAGACAACTCAGTCAGATTTTCAAGAGAAGCGAATGTGTCGTTAGACATGTGGTGTATCTCTAAGGGATTGTAATCGAGATTTAGATATTCTAACTGCCCTAACCCTGAAAAAGTATCTGGTTGTAGATCTGTAATGCTGTTGTATGACAAGCTGAGACGTCGAAGATGACTTAGGTGGTCAAAGGTCGCGGGTACAGAGGTCAACTGGTTGCTATCTAATAAAATGGACATCGTATTCTGGGGAAACCAGGTAGGTAAAACACCTGTCAGCTGTAAGGAACGACAGTCAATTGTAAGTCCTGTATTCTCCACCCGTTGTGAACATGGCGAGTGGCTGGGTACTTTAGGAGCTGCGTGACTCGGTTGCTGACTCGTAAAGTCATCATTGGAATGAGATCTGCTTGTTGATAATATGAAGCACAAAACTCGGTTTGTCGAACATAGGAGTAAAACAATTAAGCACGAGTAATTAAGGGTGAGTTGTATCAGGTTTTTAATCCTCATCTTCGTCTGTAGCGGCTAGCACAAATATTGATCTTTTAAAAACTTGAAACCTTAACATCTACTTTCTTGGAAGTTTGTTTTTTATTTCGGTTTTATACTTTTTAATATTTGATTGGGTGTTTACCTGAAAATACATAATTGAAAAAATATATCTTTGTAGCGAAATGTAAAAATTAATTATCTACTTTACTGTTATTATTTTTAGTGGGTATAAAAGTACATAAAAATAAATTTGAATTATCTTTATTCTGATTTTTATAAATGCCCATAAATATAAAAATTTTTTTTTTGCTAGAACAGAAATCGTTTGAATTGATTTAGTCATCAATTTTTGTAAAAGATGTCAAAGTCCTTTCAAGGTAGAGGCTTATTACGTAAACAGTTTTATTTTTTTTTAATTTTTTTTTTTTTACAAATATACAAAGTGGAGAATTATACTTGCATTACTGCAATCCCCCTTAAGAAACGTCTTATGCAAATGGTTGTCAGCGGGACATTACATTACCCACCTCCATCATCCCCCCCTCCACACACACACGGAAAATTATTCATTAAGAGATAGAAATACGATCGAATAAGCATAAAGATTAGTAGGTGTTAGGGTTCAGGATTAGGGTTAGGGTTAGGGTTCAGGGTTAGGGTTGGGGTTAGGGTTAGGGCAAGGGTTCAGGGTTAGGGTTGGGGTTAGGGTTATCGGTTTTCGGTTAGATTTAAACTTGAGAAACTTCCCTAAGAAAATAGAAATTTTGAAACCGATGTTTGTGTAGTTTGTTTTATATTCAAGTTTTAAAATTGATTTTAGTGTCATTCTTGATCTGTAGAGGGAAATAATTACTTTGGTTGGTAATGACAGGGAGGTAATTGCTCTGGAATGTAACGACGTTGTTGAGTGGGGGGGGGGGGGGGGGGCTGGGAAAAGTCCGGCGTTAATTGGTTAATTGACTATATTGAGTATCATTCTGGAATTAAATGGTTAGTTAATTTGGATACAACGAAGTCTGAAATCATTGTAAGCCGAGTATTCAAATAAATGCTTAAAAAAACCCACAAAACATACCAAATTGAAGACTGCTAAGTTTGACCTGTTGTCGACTAGACTTACTAAGAACACAGAAGCCTTAAAGCCACATCTAATAGTGGCCACTGACGGAAGTTTAAAGACGACGACGCTATCTACAATGTTGTAAAGTGGGCTGCCACGCTCTGCTAACCCTTCTTACAAAACCAGAAAGATAATAATAGCTTTAAAATTACGGATGTCTCAACTTACAAGCAGACATTTATATATTATTTTAAACACCCCAGGGTATCAAGGAAGTGAAATATCCCATACATTTTAAATTTATATGTCGTAGATGTAGATTCAATATTTCCCTGACAAGCATGTAAATTAGTATCTGTTAAATTTAAGACCTTGGAATTAGCTGTTGAAACACCGAGCTGGGGGAACGATTAACAGAAAAAATATTTATAAACCTGGACATTTGAAAATAAACTTTTTACTTCCTTGGTAAATAATTTCAGAATCGGCCTACTTAGACCATTCTAAATAGGTTTTTTTGATTGTATGTGTTAAAAGATGAATGTTATTCACTAGGTTTTTCGATTGTATGTGTTAAAAGATTAATGTTATTCACTAGGTTTTTCTATTGTATGTGTTAAAAGATGAATGTTATTCACTAGGTTGTTCGATTGTATGTGTTAAAAGATGAATGTTATTCACAGTCCCGTGTCCTAAATATCAGCAGGGTAAAGGCCAAGCACAATAACAAGAACCTGCCAACATAAATTAGCCCCTACCCCTCCCAACCCACAAAGTTTTAGTAAAATAACATGGCAGTTAGTTTAACAAACGCGAGATATTTTAGACAGCAGATTCTGCAGCTTCATCAAGCCGTATCGAGCATTAGATCTGGTTCCTTCAATATTTCGCCAGCAGTGACATCATTCTATTACTAAATGTACGGAAAACCCAGGTGTCTTAAAATGCAACTTAAAACGAACACAAAATAAAAAAAAATGCAAACACTATCTATAATTTCCACTCAAATTAACGGGGTTTCAGGTGGAGGAGGAAGTGGGGGTGGGATTAAAACTTTAAGGAGGGTGATAAAGGGGAGGCACTTTAAATTTCTCCTAAAGGGGGGGGGGGGGTTCACGTGAAACTTCCGAGGGCCGAGGGGTTGCAACATCAAAAGCAATTAGATGCTTAAAACAACATTAAAACAAAACTAAATTTTAAAGAAATATTTAAATGTGTAGAGAACCGTAATGCTAATGACAATGTGCAGCTATACATATAGGTTTGTATTTGCTAAATAAAATTACAAAAATTTATTTTTAAAAATTAGAATATTAAATTATTTAGGGTAAAGGAGGGCGTTAAGAGCCGTGTGGTATTAAGCCCCAATCAACACCCCACCCCCACAAACCCTCCAATAACACTGCTAATCTACTTCTGAGGTAACAACCACTGCTGTTCTTTGATAACAGAGAAGCAGAGGATTCATTTTATGTAATTTATGACCCACTTGGTCCAATAGGGAGAGGATGAGACAGGATTTAATCCCACTGCTCTTTCCCTAAAATTTCTCATCTCCATAAAACCATTTTGTGAACTTTTTTTCCAAATAGACATAACTTGGGAAACTTTACTTTGTAATAAACCAAATGAGTTTTTCAAGCCCATTCTTTGTTCCTGTATTAGAGCATTGGTTGTTGTACATTTTAACACTATTTTTATAGCTATGGCTAGAATAGTTTTATTTTGGTGAATTTTTTTTTGCACAGTGATTATTGGTGCCAAAACAAAATGGCCGACATTTGTCCCATTTTACCATGCTATAAAGTTTTTATCATTATCAGAGTAAAACTTGACTGATCATTACCATAATGGTTTTATTTGTTAGATAATAACTAAATCTACATGAATACATTAATTTTGTCCACTAGCTTGCCTGTTTAGAAAAGTTATAACAGATACTGTTATGTGGCTCTTGAAACCCTAAGTGCAAGTTTCTTATTTATTAGACCACTGAATATGACACTGGTATAGGAATAGTTAACACAAAATGTATTAATTATTAAACAGACTTGTGTCTAAATGATAGAAATACAATTCTAACCTGCTAAAAAGTAAAAATTCAGCCATCTGATGTTAGCAAGGTTATTTTTAAGATGGTACAGGTACTTATTACCCCTAAGGGGCAATACAGCCGACTCAGCCCCCACCTGTTTCTAACCAACCATAAAACTTCCAATCTCTTTGTAGGTAACAGGAATAAATGCTCTTAGGTCTCAGCCAATCTGGGGTGGTTTGTTATGTAATTTATGACCCTCATGGTCCAGTAGGGAAGTAAACAGACACATTAATACCACTGCTCCCCCCTTACAATTTCTTACCCCCATGATACCCAGCCCCCACCAGTTTCTGGCCCACTATAATACTTTATCTCTTTGTAGGTAACATGGATTACAGTTACAGATCTCAGACAATCTGGGGTGGCATGTTATGTAATATATGACCTTCATGGTCTAGCAGGGTGGAGACCAAAGAGGAATCGGTACCACTGCTCTCCCCTTACAATTTCTCACCTCCATGATAGCCAGACCCCACCTGTATCTAACCCACCATAAAACTTCATCTCTTTGTAGGTAACATGGACTAAGTTCTTAGATCTCAGCCAACCAGAGATAGCATCTCCTTATGTAATTTATGGCACTCTTGGTCCAGCAAGGAGAACAAAGGGGAAACCAGTACCACTGCTCTCCCCTCACAATTTCTCACCCCCATGATACCCAGCCCCCACCTGTATCTAACCCACCATAAAACTTATCTCTTTGTAGGTAGCATGGACTTAGTTCTTAGATCTCAGCCAACCAGAGATAGCATCTCCTTATGTAATTTATGGCCCTCAGGGTCCAGCAAGGAGAACAAAGGGGAAACCAGTACCACTGCTCTCCCCTCAACATTTCTCACCTCCATGTCATGTTATGTAATGTATAGCACACATGGCTTATCAGGGGAAAGCATTAAGGCAGATTAGTTAGTACCACCCCTTTTTACATACAAGAATGTTAACTCTGGACAGTTACACACTAGTATACTAGCTACACACTAGGCATACTAATGTGCCTACTGTAAAGTACTAGACTTTAGGGCTTAGGCCCTATGTACACCTGCAATTGTATCAATTGTAGACTGGGCCCATTGGGGCCTAGTGATAGCTAGTATCAGTTAAAGTGTGTGTACACAGCATTAACTATTTTGGGGTTAGAAATTAATTATTTTTATTGCGGAGTTAGTCTAAACTAGGAGATAATACTTAATGCCCCATTGCCCGGCTCCTTTCACCCCAAATGCTGATTTTGGGGGTATGACAATAAATGTTCAATTAAACCCATTTAAAGTATATTTAATACACTTTGTTATTATTTTTATATTGTGTAAGATATGTTAGAATAATTTTGCCATATTTTCAATACTAAAAAATTCTTAGATTAGTAGAAGTCTTTAAAAATGTACAGGTGCTAAAAAGTGTGGCTCTTAACGCCCTCCTTTACCCTAAAAATAGTTGACATAACAAGACTATTCCTACAGCCTGTAGCACAAATAATACTGGAGCATAACGGCTGACGTACGTGACGGATCCAGCAAGTAGTCCAAACTTTGTTATTTACTCGTAGCATCTGATTTAGAGCATGACATAAATGAAAACAAAAAATCAACTTCAATGAAAATAACACTAGGGAAACTAACCAATAGAATTATAAAGTTAGGTTTTTACTGGGTTCCTCCCCCTTTAAAGATTGATTTATTGAAACGGCATCTATTGAGTATGGGACCACAAAATAGAAGTTTTAAAACTTCAAAGCTAATTAAAAATCAATAGGGATAATTTACACAACACACGTATCATACATTTTTGATGAAAAAAACACTACATATATATTACACATTGTGCTAAATCCGTAGTCTATAATGTCATAGTTCTTGTGCCATTACGAGTGACAAATAGAGAAAGGAATAAAAATTAATATCATGATATGAGCAAAAGTTGATAAAATATACAATTTTAGTAATCATACAACCAGGAATCTAGTTAAAGTATGATAGAGATGGGGTGAATTATTCCCGGGTTATGTCCCTTTATGTGGACAGATTCGATATTTTAGTTGTATATTTGGTAAGGGTCGATAATCGATTTTCTGATGGGAATGTGGACTATTTTCCTATTATCCTACTCGATTTTTTTTTCTCCAGTACGATTGCTGTGTAAGCAATTATTGAAAACTGAATGAGTAGGGGGTATGGGTGAAGTGTCAGCCAGTGAATCGTGTCATTACAATGTTTATTTTTGTAGGTTTTGTGACTGTTGAGTAGGTAAAGCTAGGTGTAAAGTAGCCAAGATACCTTTCATGGTGAGTTTTTGGGTGTGTTTTGTGTCATCGTCTGTGTTTAACTTGGTTACATGTGGGTCTCAAAGTTAAAATATGTTTTGAAGTGTTCCGATAAAAAGATTTTTAAAAAGAGTTAATGACAGTGAAAAAATATATTAAAGCTGAGTTTACAGTTATATATACATAGACTTGACAAGGGAGACAAGAATACATAGTCTTGAAAAGGGAAACAACAGTACATAGACTTAACAAGGGAAACAATACATAAGCAATGTATTTCTCACCTTAGTTTATGGGTATCATGTGGTTGGCATGTAAAGAAGGTGATTGTGCAGGTTGTATCTAGACATGCATTGATCTATGTTGGTTGTTTAACCCCTGACGACCTTTCATGATTTGAATAACAAGACGTAAACAACAGATTGTGTCACTATACAGCTGGGGAGGTTAGAGTGTAACTCGGACATGTATCTGATTTAACATGCACTTCTTTAGAAAACATGGCTATACGAATCTTCTAGACTTTTCTGATTGTGCGTGTGTGTGTTAGAGAGTCTTTATTTGAGTAAATGCGTTTATGTGTGTACGCAATGTGTGTGTGTGTGTGTGTTTGTGTGTATGTGTGTCTGCGTATATGCGTGTGTGTATGTTTGTGTGTGCGTATATGCATGTGTTTGTGTCGACTATAGATCTAAAAGCTCAATTTTGTGTTACTGGGTTGTTTGCAAACTTTTTTTCTTTGGACGTGTCATAGGGTTAGGTTTTTGGGTTTGGTTTGCGTGTTGGCTTTTTGTAAACTTTTTATCTTTGGACGTGTAATAGGCCACTCGTCACAACAGAATGCCGATGAGATAGCCCCAATTTTGTTTTGGTTAAAAGTGATTTAAACATTGGTTAGTAAACCTAAAATATTGGTTGTTATTTTTAACTTTACAAACTTGATACACAAGACACATCAACAAATGTTCTTCTGATTACAAGTTTAAATACCAGTACAATTAATTTTTTTAAATGTAATTAATAAAACTCTACTTCATTATTCCCACCAGTTTGTGGTATTTAGCGATGTGACTTATGATCTATTTAAATCAATGAATTGGAATAATTAATGCGACATAGCCCAACAGCGGAGCGAATGTTGAAGGCCATAGGCTGTACATTTACAATTCTAATATCCGAGGACTCAGTTATTTATTGGTCGGCCAAGTGTTCTAAGAGGCCAAGTTCCCACCTGGTATAGGAAGGTGTCCGCTGTTACATGGTGTAGTGAGGTTGCGTTTTTACTAGTGTAGCTAGGTGGCCTTACCTGGTGTAGCTAGGTGGCCTTACTTGGTATAGTGAGGTGACAGTTTTTACTAGAGTAGCTAGGTGGCCTTACCTGGTGTAGCTAGGTGGCCGTTGTAAGCCTTATCTGGTGTGATAGACAGGGCCGTTACACAATTCAATATTTGTAATTTAGGTGACGAGAAGGGAAGACAAACCGAAAAATCTTTAGGTGTCAAAAGCAAGTTAGTTGCAGAAACATGTTTAGTCCTATTGTTTTATGTTTTCTCTTTCTGTGGGGAACACATTCTGGTAAGTTTTTACAAGCTTTTATTTAACTTGCTTCCTCTGCCTGTCTGTCGTGCTTTTTGTCATTATAGATCGAAACAGGCAATCGAAATTTTGGGCACTTCTAACCAACCAATTTCTCTGAAATTGGGCGAGTGGATAAAGATTTAAAATCAGTGCGATATGACATCAAAGTTGACGTAATTGGGAGGCTAATTAATTTTTTATGAATCAATTAAAATTTCTGAAATTAGTGGCAGCCTTACTACTCTTTTCGCACTATTATAAGTGTATTTTCATGTTCTTTATCTGTGCAATAGTTTTTAGTCATGCAGCCCTATTGTAATTTTTTTTTTAATTTAAGTAGCCTGCTGAAAAAAAGTGCATAAAAAACGTTTTAATACAAGCTTTTATGTAATAATGCGCTAAATATGTTAAATTACTTTATTTTCTTTAAATATATAACAATACACCACTATTTCAATAACTATAAATAAAAGCGTGGGTCTCTTCCTAAATATTAGTAAATGTATTCAATAGATAATATAGTGACGCACACTTGTCTTTATCGTTATTTAAATAATGGTGTATTATTATAATATTAAAGAAAATCAGTAAGTAAAAGATCTAAATCACTGCCATCAGTCAAATTTTGAGTAAATTCCGATGACCGGAAGTAGTAATTTACGCTATTTCCGATTTCTCAAAAAAAGAATGTTAATTTATAAATTACTAATAATATTCCGTACTATTATACAATTTTTTTTGGCGTTCACTTGGTGCGCAATTTTTTTTCTACAAGATTCTATTCTATTTTTAAAAAGTTTAAGTAATTAAAAATGGATTAAAAATATTGTCTTTATCCCGAGTTGCCATCACCCTTTGTGTTATAAGAATATTCGAGAAAGTTTAGGGGAGATCACTCCCAGTTTATTTTTTTAATTATGTAGCAAAGGTCATCTTTAGTAGAATCACTTCAAATTTATAATTTATACATTCAGAAAAGATTACAAATTTATGTCAGGGTATTTAAAAGTCGTTGCGGATAATCCCCGGATTAGAGAAACGTGCACTACCTTGAGAGATTCTGTTTGGGCTTTAAATTTTTGATCTGGACATACTAGGGCGTGTATGATCAGATTACAATCACTATATGAGATAAACAAAAGTACGTGGGGTACGTGATTGCTTCACGTCGTATTTTAAAACACCATCAGATGGTGATATGGTAATATGGTAATATGGTAATATGGTAATGATTTCATACGGGGCTAGGGTGGAGGTAACGCGATGTATTTTTTAATAACTTTATCTAACTGAAGATCTCAGAAGTTAGTAAAGATGGGTGGTGCTAGATTCAATCTGCGAGAGATCAATGTTAAATACATTGAGGAAAAACGTGTTTTTAAATTTTATTTTGTTTTCAAAGCGGCTGCAAACAAATTTAAAAAGCGAACTTAAGCTTTAAAATCATTCAGAAATTTTGTATTTTTATAATCAATGTTGTAAAAGTTGCAAATTCAGGGAACTTGAAAGTAAAGTGGTTTTTTTAAAGCAACATTTCTATTTATTTTCATCAAACCTAAGCTATGAATAATTCATCTACTTACTTCTAACAAAATGTCTCACAATTCACCAATTCACTTCCAACAAAATGTCTCACAATTCACCAATTCACTTCCAACAAAATGTCTCACAATTCACCAATTCACTTCCAACAAAATGTCTCACAATTCACCAATTCACTTCTAACAAAATGTCTCACAATTCACCAATGCATTTCTAACAAAATGTCTCACAATTCACCAATTCACTTCCAACAAAATGTCTCACAATTCACCAATTCACTTCCAACAAAATGTCTCACAATTCACCAATTCACTTCCAACAAAATGTCTCACAATTCACCAATTCACTTCTAACAAAATGTCTCACAATTCACCAATGCATTTCTAACAAAATGTCTCACAATTCACCAATTCACTTCTAACAAAATGTCTCACAATTCACCAATTCACTTCAAACAAAATGTCTCACAATTCACTTCTAACAAAATGTCTCACAATTCACCAATTCCTCCAGTCAGTGGTCAAACTATCATCAGCCCAAGTGAGATAGAGGAGGGAGGAGCTTTCACTGTGACGTGTGACGCGTCACGTGCTGGTGTTCCAGAAAGTGCTACCACCATTAGCAGACTGACCATATCCTGGACGAACGGGACAGCACCACCCACAACCTACGCCAGATACAGGCTGTTTCCGGCACCCTACAGCTCCGCAGTAATCATATTTCTTGAATATATCAATTATTATAGCTAAACAGTAATCACATTTCTTGAATTATCTCAATTGTTTCAATGTACAGAAATTAAAATGTAGAAATTTAAACACAATCGATTCTACGCTATTAACGTTTATCTTTGCTTGATCAAACATCCTCTATATTAAATTTATGAATAAAGTTAACCCTTTAATATACGAGTATTGGTTGGATAAACATAAACATTTATTAAGCTAACCATTTAATGTCTGAGTTGTTAAATTAAGTTACAACAGACAAAACATGTTTGTACATGTGTAATATATACCTTTGTTGCCAGTTTAGTTTAATTTGACTACATGACTGCGATACAACAAGTTTTAATTTTCTTGTTTACCCTAGTTTCCACCACAAACTTCCCTATCAAGAAACTGGACCTTTACATTCAATGGAAGCCAACAAGGAACATCAGACGCACCCAGCAACAGGAACACGATGAGGATAGAGATGGTGGTCAGTGATGCTGTGTCTGACGACGCCGGCTTGTATTACTGTAACGCCACGTACCTGGATGTAGCGGGGGATTTAGTGACGGTCGTGGAGTATCAGAATGTCACAAGTACAAGTAAGATCACTTTCTCTTGTTGGTAGAGTTTGTCTCGTTTTTCTTGGACAGGCTCAAGTAGATACAGCTGCCCAAATCAGAGTCCCGTTATAAAGCTACAACATCTTCGATTTGTAAAAACAAACCTTAAAAAAAGAGATTAAATAATTTAATATTGGCTATTTTTAAAGTTAACAGAGCAATATGAAGTGTATGATTTTAGTCTGCATTAAGATAATCAATTGAATTGAGTTAATTTAGTAATAACATTTTTAATCTTCTCAGCACTGAGTTAACTCAGCTTTGAAGTTTTATGAAGTGTTTTAATATGTCAATTAGCACATGAAGTAACTTAATTAGTGTCACAATTTGCTGAAGTGTTTGAACATGTCTATGACCTGACCATCAGTTCCTTTAGCCAGTCCAGCCACTGACGACAGAGGCTCTCTGACCGCTGCATGCAATGCCACAAACGCTGGCGTCCCAGCGACCGCCACCACTGTGGTAGCATTAACCATCAGTTGGACGCCAGGACCCACAACCCTGCCCACAACATTGGCCAGATACAGGATATTTCCAGCACCGTACAGCTCCTCTGTAAGAACATGTCTTCATCTCTTGTTTGGTTACGCTAGAGGTATTAGTTGGTGCTCTTTAAAGATTAATTAAAACATAATTTAATAACATTTAAAGTGACACGAAAAACACAATAACAATACAATAGCAACCTTGTTTTAAATATAATGATATAATGATAGAAGGCACTTGGGCATTGTGAAGCGGTAGAATAGCCGGTATCCTAAAATCTATTTTAAGCGTTGATTGGGTCT
Organism: Physella acuta; assembly: GCF_028476545.2. Lineage (NCBI taxonomy): Eukaryota > Metazoa > Mollusca > Gastropoda > Physidae > Physella > Physella acuta. Next base: position 238,563 of record NW_026731568.1, read on the forward strand.
CGGATTAAACAAACGTATTAAGCCTCATTGGACTTTTACACAATAAAACATCCTCTAGTCAAGTCATATTCCCTTTCAAACCTACTGTCAGTAGGGCGAGTGAAGTAGAGTTCACTTGTTTCTGTGAATTCGGCCTTTACTTTCCTCAAAGTGAGTTAGATACTCAATAGAGTTGATTGGACTCAGGGACGGTCTACTGACTTGAACCCAGATTCGAACTGGAGCAGTCCAGCGCTCTAGACCACTCCGTCCCTACAAAACACCATCTATCCTCTCAAATACTAGTAACCAGAAACTGCAGTCTTTTACAGAAATGTTATGTTATTTTATTATCAATTTGTCATTTAGATTTATTTAATTGTGTAAACTAATAATCAATTATTTCATGACTGTTATATTATTTCTTGTCATCATTATCACGTGACTGTCGGCCATTAAACAGTTTACACCACAAAACTCCTCCGGAAAGAACTGGACGTTCACACACACGGGGAGCTTACAAGGGTCATCAGACAACCCAGCCAACAGGAACTCGATGAGGATAGAAATGGCGGTACATGGCGCTAAATGTACAGACGCCGGCTCGTATTTTTGTAACGCCACGTACATTAATTCAGCTGGTGATATAACGTCGGCATGGCAGTCCCTTAAGCTCACCAGCAGAGGTTAGTGATTTGCTATCCCATCAAGTTTCATACTCGCTGTTCTAAAAACACGATTTACCTTAAGCTCACCAGCAGAGGTTAGTGATTTGCTATCCCATCAAGTTTCATACTCGCTGTTCTAAAAACACGATTTACCTTAAGCTCACCAGCAGAGGTTAGTGATTTGCTATCCCATCAAGTTTCATACTCGCTGTTCTAAAAACACGATTTACCTTAAGCTCACCAGCAGAGGTTAGTGATTTACTATCCCATCAAGTTTCACAGTCGCTGTTCTAAAGACACGATTAACTTTAAAGTCACTACAAACAAAGCAGTTCAATGATTGTTTAAAATTTTGACACTTTCACCGTTTAGGTTGGATTAGGTGTGGGTACCGTGGAGCCTATCAACAACAAGATATCTACACTCTTCTTTTTCTTCTTCTTCGTTCTTATTAATTATTAGTGTTGAAGGGGATCGAGATTTATCTGCCAGTGGGTTTGAACTCGAGACTTTGTTCGAATGTTTCAACCATGAGCTTTTTTGCCGACTCGACCACGCCTCCAACACAATTAAGCGTTACGTGTCAACTGGTTATGCGCCATTGAGGCCATTGACTCCGATTTCAGCCTGCTTTTCTTTTTGGATATGCTTCCATAGCCTTTGTCCAACCAAGAACAAACTACAAGGCAGCAGTTGTTTAATTTTGGAGTTGTCTCTCCTAGAAGAGTGGCTGACCCCAGCTAACGAGCCTCATCTGCCCGAGGGTTCGAACTCGAGACTTTTCGGTTTAGCAACCATGAGCTTTACCGACTCGACCACGCCGATCTGCACTCTGAACTTGGACTTTTTTTTTAATTTTTATTTTTTTTCTAACTATGCTTCAATTTTTTTTTCAGCCAATACGTGTAGTTGTAATGACTGGAAACAGCTACATACAAACTAACGTTAAAAAATAACAAGTGATTTATCACTGATGTTTTGTTCTATTTTTAGATACCTCAGTCGGGAGCCACCAGCTGTACCAATACATGTCATTCCCAACTAACAAGGGCGACAACCCATCAAATTTCACTATGATTTGTAAAATCAACGTAAGTTTACATTAAATGTACTACTAAACTCATCAATGTTAAATTATTTATTAAAGTTAGTATAGTCATACACTAATATTAATTTTTTTACATTCTGAACTATTGATTGTTATAATTTAAATAATACACATATATATATGAACATTAAACTTCATGAATCAGTAGGAATTTCTATAATTTTTCCACCACTTCTTATCAGTCTGTTCATTATTGCTTCTCCAACTATGTGTTCAGTTAATTTTAAAAATAAAATTGTAATTCAACGTTTTCTATTAGATCTATGCATAAGTAAACCATCTTAAATGAATGAAAGTAGGCTACAAAAAAGAAACAAGTATTACTATTGTAAATCTGAATCAGTCCTCGCAAGCCGTTGATAAAAACTGTAATACTAAACAGAGGCGTAGCGACCCTTACCTGCGCCGGGGGACAAACTTTTCGATTTGCACCCCCCCTCTCAAGATTTCGATTTGCACCCCCCCTCAAACTTTCAATTTATTTTTCCAACCCATTTTGGCGCCTCCATTTGTCCCCCCCCCCCCCTCGCTGCGCTGCTGATACTAAAGCGAACATGCAAGGAAAACTGACGCTGTAAATTACATGTCTAAGGCATATATATATATATATATATATATATATATATATATATATATATATATATATATATATATATATATATATATATATACAGTCAGTAATACAAGTAATTAATACAAGTAATTAATTCTTTGCTTTAAGTGAGAAGATTCATTAATTAGACAAATTGTTTTTACAGGGCCCAAAGACTCTGAGACTTGACTGGGAACAAATTCTCCCACCAGCTGAAGGCTTCGTCCCCTACCCCAACCCAGCGCACATACTCAGAAGTGAGCCCGTACCCATCGGCTCTTGTAACAGCTACGCGCATGCGTCAACTCTACGCTTCGCCATGGCCGACCGGCTTCGCTGTTTTATTTATAGATGCTCAGTCAGGGACGGTAACGTGACGGTCAGTCAAGCGAATCTTATGCCAGATGTACACCAGGGCTGCTTTCTTTAAGGGGGGGAGCTTTAAACTTTACATATTTACACAGTAATTGTCTACGTCACATGTTTACACAGTAACTATCTACGTCATAGATTTCTAACTCTCTACGCATCTGATAGCATATAAAAGCGCTAATTGTAATGCATACTACACATACCTAAACATATAATCTATTTATATTTTTTCTTTGATTTAATTATTGATTACATTTTTATTTTTTAAACAATACAGATTCGAAATGTAGTGTATTGAGATTTTATTATTTCTGCCCCTGCATTGTAAAACAAAACATGATACAACATTAATATCACTTCATGTACTTTTTGAAAATTACCAAATGTCAAATATGTAATAGAAATAAAACAACAACAACAAACGAAAGTGTGTAACTTTTGAATGTGTCGAGAACATTACATTTACATTTTTTATTAACAGCCGCTGTTGGTACCACGATGCTGCTCAAAGCAGCGTCGGTTGGTCATTAGAAAAACAGAGTTAAACAGTGTTAAACATTGTTAAACAATGTAATCATTCATCAATGTTCAGTTGTAGCATCTGATAGTGACACTGTCTAACCCCACGAGAAGGCCACTATGTTGACAGACAAACCATGCAAGACAGATTGACCACTTATTCAGAGCCCCACCAGGGGGGTGTGTCTCCAGTGACGCCAGCGGAGGTAGAGTCCTAGAGCCGTTGCCATGGCAACCAGAACCAGTACAGCGACGATAGGACCAGCTATGACTCCAATATTTGTACTCGAGGCATCGCGTCCTGACTGTGGGGCGTCTGGCACTGAAAGAATAATTTTTTTAAAAACATAAGTATTTAAAATACTTATTTAAAAATACTTTGATGTATACATTCAGAATTATTTTCCACAACGGCAATTTGTCGGTCTCAACGTTTCAAATTTTATGTTTTTTGAGTTATTTTCAAATTATTCATAACATTTTTTATTAACATTTAAGGAAAAACACTTTGAAGGGCTCAGTGGAAAAAGTACTTAAGTTACATTTTTTCAAAAATGAGTTAAGACCGGTATATTATTTGACTACCTCCCCTTAACCATCCCTGTAAATTTGGGCCATGGAAAAAGTACCGAAGTAGCTTAATTCGAATACTCTGCATCAGCTGTTTTATTATTTCAATAACAATTTTAAAACTTATGCACTCATTTTTCTCAAAATTCTCAAAATACACTTAAGTACTTTTCCACTGAGCCCTTCTATTACTAGCGATCAGAAGCTGCTATTATTTTAAAAAAAACAACAACAACGTGTTAATTGTTCATAAGCAAAATACCATACATATTTTGAGCATCGTATATACTGAAACGCTTTAAGCCTAAAGAGTATAAATAAATCTGTAGTAAATGTGTAATTATAACCAGGGACGTAGCGGGGGGGGGGGGGGGGCGGGGGTTGCGGACCGCGCCGGGTGACACCATTTATGGGGGGGGTGACACCAAGGCAAAAAATAGCAAAATATATAGAGAAAAACTTGAGGGGGGGAGGGTGCAAATCGAAAGTTTGAGGGGGGGGGGGGTGCAAATAGAAAACTTGAAAGTTTGTCCCCGGGAGGGTCGCTACGCCTCTGGGGGGAGTGACACCATTAAATGCCGCACCGGGTGACTCCCGACCTCGCTACGCCACTGATTATATCTCACCTTGTTTAGTGTATATCGTCATGTTCCCAACAATTGTGTCTCTGTTGTTTTCTGTAGCCACACACACATACATGTAGCCATCATACATGTCTTCTGTTTGAAACTTGAGTGTTGACGTATGACGGTAATGGACACAGGTTGTCCCAGAACTAACCAACACAGGTACATCAACTGATATCGCGTTTTGTACAGGATATGTTGTGAAACTGTTGACGTCAGAGCTACTGTTTGCATGTGTCCATTGAAGCTTTAAATCTTTGGGGCCCTGACATAACAATGCATATATAGATATTTATTTGTATAAGTTTATATATGTTTTAGACTTATTAATTTTATTAAAATCTAATCACAATATTAGCTTCAATAGATATTCTTAAACAGAAATAGACCTCTGGTATAATCAAATCAATACATAGACTAAGTTCTCGTGTACATTTGATATGATTTTTAAAAATATCTTTTTGAAATAACTATATCATTTGAAGTATAGCTTACTTAGGAAAAATGGTTTTAATTTTAACAAACATTTGTATTAAAGTTACAACTTACATGAACAGTACACGTCAATGTAACACTGGATCCTGCAGGGTTGACAGACTCTAATGGACCCAGTCCCTCTCTATGATGGGGATCTATGGTCAGCGACTGAGGCGCTACTCGGGCTGTTAAATAGAAACCAGTGGCGTCACTAGGACGTTTGTCATCCAGTGAGACACCTCATGGTGTCACCCTTCCCTCCCAACCAATTAAAAAATACGCTATATACATAGCGTATATACGCTATATCCATACATAATTAATCGTATCAGGTACTCATCAGAGTAGGGTTAAGTCAGGTATTTCACATCTACTTGAGCCCAATAACTGAACTTGAAATTTTACCTCTCGGCAATTAAATGTAATCGCCGCTAAAATAAAAGTTTTAAATACAAACAATTATCTTTGATTTAATTACACAATTACTAATTTGGCTGAAACAATATGGCGTAGTTGAAAATACTATGCCTAGCATGAAAATCAACAACTTGAGGCTTAATATTGAATTTAATGTTGAGAAAAAACAAAACAAAGATTATAAAGATATAAGGTCGATAACTGGGGTAGGGCCTACTACCTGAACTCAAAGTATAATTGTAATATTTTGGAATACTAATCCAACTTACGTATAATGGTGACATTTTGGGTCACTACCTCGACTTACGTATAATGGTGATATTTTGATACTGATAACTTGTTAGTTCGGCTCCGTATGAAGTGACATACGAAGCATTACAGAAATACAGTCCAGCATCTGAACACATGGCACCGTCCACAACGATTTCAATCTTCCTTGTCTGTCTGTTGTTGGGACGGTCTGAGGTTCCCTGCATGTTCCCGCTGAAGGTGAAGTTCCAGTTCCTTTCTGATTGTGCCTGGTGAGACAATGGTTTGAATGTACAGATATAATGGAAGACATAAGGCCTGGTGATCTAGTAGTGGTGAGCTATATATAAATGGTGAGAAAATGGTTTGAATGTACAGATATAATGGAAGACATAAGGCCTGGTGATCTAGTAGTGGTGAGCTATATATAAATGGTGAGAAAATGGTTTGAATGTACAGATATAATGGCAGACGTAAGGCCTGGTAATCTAGCAGTGGTGAGCTATATATAAATGGTGAGACAATGATTTGAATGTACAGATATAATGGGAGACGTAAGGCCTGGTAATCTAGCAGTGGTAAGCTATATATAAATGGTGAGACAATGATTTGAATGTACAGATATAATGGACGACATAAGGCTAGTGATCTAGCAGTGGTAAGCTATATATAAATGGTGAGACAATGGTTTGAATGTATAATATAATGGAAGACGTAAGGCCTAGTTATCTTATAGCAGTACATGTGATTTAACAGGATAAATACACAGATGGGTAACGGACATAGTGGGATGCTGTGGTCAAGGCTCTATGCTCTATGCGTCGAAAGTTGGAAAGAGGACAAAACCACGTAACTCAAGTATGCGGGTTTGCTTCATGCATTTTAACTAGCGTAGTAGACCTTACTTACTAACCGCAATAGCAGTCAGCCTTCCGCACCCCTCCTCCATCCACAGCATATAGAAAAAGGCGGCCTATTCACTAAAACTTTTCAGAAGGCCATTCTATTCAGTGAAGGTTTAGGCGCCCCTCCCCACACCCCCACCTATCTGATGTTAATAACTATTTTGGACATTTACTATAAATAATAATATAATAGAAATAATTTTTAATAATTGGAATAATACTTTTAAAAATATCAAAGGGATATTTAAACTAAAGGATAAACATATAACAGAGAATGTATTAAATAGTGTCCCTGAACTTTTAAATATCAAGTATTGCTATGTGAAGTTTTACAGCTGCAAAAAAAAATGTCTCACAAAATACGTGTACGGTGACTGGAATGCACTGTATCTCTTGTACTGTTCTGCTGGTGTTTGTACACCTAACCAGCCAGCTGGTAGCGCTATCCAGCCAACGCCCACTCTAGAAATGTTTGTAAACATTCTGAGAACACCAGCACGTGACGCGTCACATGACACGGTGAAGGTCACTCCTTCCTTAACGACAGCTGGGCTGACGATTGATTGGCTGGACATCTGACTACTCACTGTAGGAAGAGAAGTTTAGTTTACCAGAAAGCTTAAGAGGTAACTACCTTAAAAGTAAAATAATTACAAAATAACATTATCATTGAACAATTGGTCTTTGAAATTCAGTTATATTCTAGTTCGACTTATATCAACTTAAAACTTTACTCGTATCATAAATGCTTACTTTAAATACAAAGTATGAATCTTTAGTAATATTCCATTTTAAATTAATCTTCAGACTACATACATTTAAACTTGGAAAGACAGCTTTATTTTTAAATGAACCAGAGCATACCTGTTGTTAAAACACAGCTAACCAAAAGAACTACCACCATTTTGTTTTCCGACATTTTGAAACTAACAGAACAAATACAGAAAACTGACAGCGTCAAGAATATAAGTCTTCTCCTCTCTTATCCAAATCAACGATCGTCTAAACAGTTCAGTTCACACAGCAGCTAAACATATGGCTGTTACTCTTCTTATGTAGAATACACGTGTATGTTAAAATATTCTAAATCTTTACCATTCTATCTTCAGTCTATACAGTTCATATAAGTTGTTCATATAAGTCACCATAACACGTAATACTACGAAACAAAGTTCAAATCTAAGTTGCTAAGTTTTATTACACGATGATAAAAATTTGAAAGTTGAACATTCCATCTTTATTATCACATATTGACTAGTTTACGAAAGTTATAAACAATCTATACAAACAAAAGTAAAGTCCTATTTCAATAAAATAGACTAATATTTTATTTCAAACAAAACCACAGTGAATTATTAAAACGATCCCACAATTCCACTCTCAGAACATTCATACTTGTCAGGTCAGCTTAGAGATACAAATCGATATGTTTACACTGTAATCAATCGAACCAATGCTATCCTTACACTCAATAATTATATCGATATGCTTACGCTAAAATCAATCTAGCACGTGGTATCAATACACTCAATAATTATCTCAGTCCTCGACTACCCAACCTCAGCACACCAGTTAAATTATAGTTCTAATTTTTTACATCGTGCAGTACTACGGCATGGGGAATATTTTATGTTTAGATGAGAACTCCTCAAGTATATACGGGTAATTTTTATTTTAAATAAAACAATTGGTTGTGTGAAAATAAGTATTGTGTTTTCGATCCAAATACATTTTAGTACATCGATATCTATTGTACTACAACATAATTGGTAATAAATCTAGTGTCACTAATCAACAAAGTGAATTATCAATATCTTTTAAAGTACACAATCAATGTGAAGCCACAATTATATTTATCTAACATCCTTCAATAAAAGCAGCAGTTTTAGACTATGCACACATACTTTTTTATTGACTGACGCCCTACAACACTAAGGGTAATTTGTATAACTACCAATGGCTATATGGCCATTATATCTTTTTTGTTTACTACTTTACCCTTCCATGACAGAGTCCCCCAATCCACCCTCTAGTGCTAAAGAGCCCACTATATATATATATATATATATATATATATATATATATATATATATATATATATATATATATATATATATATATATATATATATATATACATATAAAATAATATAGACTGTTTGCAACACCACACCACCACATTGTAGTGACTTAAATCTATTGAAAAGGAAACTGAAAGTCCAACTAAGTTTCGGGAATTCCTGTAAATGATTTATCTCTGGTTCTGTTGTACCCGCATGTGTGGGCGTTCCCCACACAAGGTGTTGAACTATAGCCTGCATTAGAAACGTTAGTTGAAACTATTTGAAACATAAATTAAGTGTGTGTGTCTTGGGGGGGGGGGGTCTCTCGTCGATTTGGTCTCCGACATTACTGCTGCCGGAAGTTGAACGAAGACAAAATTACACAAGTTAGTTACGGGAATATGGACGCAAACATTTTGACCATAAACAAACTCAGGAGGATACAGCAACACTGTGATCGGGTTTTTATTGGGGGTCATGGATGGTTGATAACACGCATAACTTTACGCTGTGTAACATAGCTCAAATGTTTTCACCCAACCACCACCACCACGCCCTTCACATGCCCCCACCACCACCATTAGAAACCCCCCACTACACCACACTTCACTCACCCCAACCACCACCACACCCCCACCACCACCACCCCACCCTTCACATACCCCCACCACCACCATTAGAAACCCCCCAGTAAAACACCCATCACTCACCCCAACCACCACCCCACCCCCACCACACCCCACTACTACCACACCCTTCGAACCACCACACTTTTCAAACCTTTCACATATCGCCACAACCACCACATCTTTCACACACACACACACATACACACACATCCAATCCCACTCACAACCTCGAGATTACAGTAAAAATTAAATAGTCTACAGTAAACTGTTAACAAACAGTAAACAGCATACATAAAAGCACACATAAAAATAATTCACTTCACACTGTCATTCTGTTTAAACTTGCTACTATACAAAACAAAAATCAATTTATTTTTTATTGATATAGCATTTGTAAGGACCATAATGTACAATGTGCTGAATAATATTTAATTATTTTCTTTTGTTAAAACAAAAAATTCAAACTTTAATGTCAGATATTCTAAAGTTAACAAAGTGATTTTTAAGCTAATTGTTCAGTTATTTAGCGAGTTTGCTCTTGCGAGTTCAGTTAACTGTGTTGTTCATCTGGACTTGAAATGTTGTTCATCTAGTCTACCAGACATTAAATGGAACAATGCACGTCTTATCTACTCTCTTACAGCCTGTTATTGAAATAATTTAAAAAAAACTTTATTTACATCGTAGTGTATTATTTAAACCGGTTTGATTTGCATAGTTATTAATGGGAGACTTAGATGTGTTTGAATGTGTGTAGCTACATGTTTGTGCTTTTGTGTGTCTATATTAGTTTGTGTATGTGTCCATATTTGTGTCTGTGTCAATATTGTGTATGTGTCCATATTAGATTATGTCATTGTCTGTATTAGTTGTGTCTTTGTCAATATTGTGTCACTGTCCATATTAGATCGTGTCTGTGTCTATATTAATTTGTTTCTGTGTCTATATTAGTTTGTGTCATTGTCCATATTAGTTGTGCCTGTGTCTATATTAGTTTGTGTATGTGTCAATATTAGTTTGTGTATGTGTCCATATTAGTTTGTGTCTGTGTCTATATTAGATTGTGTCACTGTCCATATTAGTTTGTGTCAATATCCAGCCAAGCTAGAGTGCTCTCTCTACTTCACCTACCCAGTTTAAAGTACACCACACACACCAGAAACATGACGTTAGACACCACAGCAGCAGCGCCCAATACAGCGAAGGCAGCATTGCTGATACCACCGTTCACTGGCAAGTCGGAAAAAAAAATTCGTCAAACTTTCTGGGTAAACGAATTTTAATTGTCACATTTTGTAATAAATAAACACAACGATTGTTACTGACATGCTAGTGGCTGTAAGCTATTTTAAGAGGCAATGGTGTAAATAAATGGAAGTATTTCAACTCTGGGTTAGCGAGCCCTTTGTTGTTTTATTCCCGGACTAAAACATACTGTAGACAGCTAGACTGCTAACCCTAAAGTCTCGAATTCGAATCCAGTTTCAAGTCAATAGACCGTCACTGAGTCTACCCAGCTCTGGTGGGTACCTAACTCATGGTAGGGAAAGAAGTAAAGGCGGTTGGACATAGCGCTGACCACGCTATCTCTTCATATGCCGAGATCTCTGAAACAGATGGACTCTACTTCATCTGCCCCATGTGTCTTGGGCACGAACGAGAAAGATGATGAAATCATATTGTATTGTAAAACAAAATTACAAACAACTTTAGAGTACTTATAAATAGTATTATAATGAATGCACATACAAACATACCTACATACATAAATGAGTTGCATAAACATAAAGTAGTATAGATATAAATTTACTTCTTATTTCTAGATTTCTATACTTTAAAAAAAAATGTGTTAGGTATTTTTCAAGGTATATATCTGATTTTTTTGGACAAAAAACATACCATTTGTTAAGAGCTAGGGTTAGATAAAAAATAGATGAAACTTCTGAAAATCATCGACAATGTAAAAAAAAATTAATTAACATTAGACCAAATTACCGTCAATTGTTATATGTTGAAACTTGTATACAGATATTTCCTCATCTACCCAAAAGAAATACGAAGCGCCACAAATATAAAACCCTGTGTCTGCCAATTTAGTGTTGTGGACAACCATTTCTATCCGCATTGTGTTCCTGTTGAATGGTCTATCTGAGGTCCCTTGCAGACTTCCTGTGAACTCAAATGTCCAGTTCCTTGATGGCGGCGGATTCTGGTCAATTTATTCATGTAAGGTAGATTAAATGTGATGACTAAATACCGAGTAGAGACCAATAAAAGGAAATGCAATAAAAACATACGTGTCCATATCCTGCACTTGAGAGGAGAGGACCCTCAGTGTGCACACGCACGCACACACACACACACACACACACGAATACACACATACACAAGTACTCAAAACCACATGCACACGTCCCAAAATACACACTCACAGGAAAATTACAGGAGGCGCGCACACACAAACTCACATGCGATCGCTCAAGAGCAGACACACATACACACACACGCACTAACACACACACACACACACCCGCGAAACACACACACTGACCGTAAAGTTGTACGGCGGTAAAATGCCGTATCCAGAATATTCTGTGGGCGGTGACCTCCCGTCCGTCCAACCCAAGGTCAGGCTGGAAACGGTTGAAGCTATTTCTGGAACCCCGGCACGTGATGCGTCACATGACACGGTGAAACATCCACCTACGGCAACCACTTGTGGAGTGACAATCACGTGACTGACACCTTGACCATCAACTGGCAGAAATAAAAACCTGACAAATAATACAGTAACCGAAAAGCTTCTGCTAAATAAGTAGAAAGTAAATTATCTGAACTTAAGCCGTTTACAACAAAACAGAGTTTATTCAAATATATATTATATTGATTGTTTTCTGTAAATTTTAAATACTACAAAGAATTCCATCGTACTTAACTGAATCGCCCAAATCAAGAATACAGTTAACACTGGAAGATTAGGCATGTTTCTGCATGCAGTATCTTTCATTAGCACCTCTACACTTCAGCGGTAAAACAAAACGTTTGTCTGCCCTTTGTCAGGCCACCCAATTGGGTGTATAGTTCTGAGAATAAAAATTTCGTTTTATTCTTATCACCGGATGTTGAAGGCCGATAAGAAGTGGATAACTGGATAGCGTATGATTTACTGCGGGCATTCAAAGGCCCGGAACTTATATGTTGGGTACAGAGTTTCTTTCAGGTATATCTTTGGTGGGGTTAGAGCAGTGTCACTCCCCCCCCCCCCCCCTCTACCGGAACACGACCACCGCCCCAGCGCCTAAATTAACAGAAAATATATAATTGATATGGAGAATACGTGATTAACAAGTGTCCACCCTTCCCTCCCCCTCCCCTCCTTGGTCTGAGAAAAATGTTTGATAGCAACACTTGTACCTCTCACAAACCGGTGGTAGAGACGGGAGTTTGTGTGGTTTTTATTTTCTTAAAGTGAAACTTTTGTTCTCGTTTTTTTAGTTTGGTGATTCCCCAAGTTTACGACATTACAAGATGTCTGATTTGTGCTGAGAGATCGCTATTCTTAAAACTAAAAAACTTCAATGAGAAAGTCTGCTTTTTCCAGTTGATTTAAGAGCTTATCAAAGTTTTGGCACAAAATCTTTTGGCACAGGATGACATCATCGGAGATGGATGTGACACCAAATTGTCTTTAAATTTAGTTAAGCATACATGTAGCTGTTGGAGTAGGGGGAGTGGCACCATGGGTTACCGCTCCGGGTGTCAACCGGCATAGTGACGTCATTATAGCTGATGTGCATTTGACTTAGATAGAAGCTCTTCATAGTCTGTTAGCAAACAAATTTAGAATTATTTTTTTAAAGTTTACAATAAATTATACTCAAAACAAAACAACGTAATATACATTTGTAAAGAGAAACAGCTTACTTGTTAAATTATTTAAGAAATTAGGCATTTAATTACCTTGGCATCAAATTATTCATTAACTTCTTTCTTTACTTTACAAATCCGTGTAATTAGCTTTATAACTTATGTTTTTTATTTTTTTTTTATTTTATGAATGAACAATCTCATCAACAAAATATACTTTAAAGATATTCAAACAAAATTGTTAGAGAACTATTGTATTTGGTAGCCAACTAAAACTGCCAAACTGCATCTTAAAAATCATAAATTGAACTGTCCTGGTTGATAGTTTTTACAAAAAAAAGGTTTATGAAACTCTTATTATGGAAAGGGGAATAACTCATAATCAACAAATTGTATGTTCTAAATGGGTTATGGTTTATAACTTACCCCCCCCCCCCACCAACCCCCACTCTCCCTTACACACACACACACACACACACACACATATACACACACTTGAGTCTAAAAACCCTCGGGGATTTAAAGGGCGAGTCAATGCTTAATTAAGTTTTAAAAAGTTTAAAATATTATTTCTTTTCCCTGATCATGTTTTGATACTATAATGTTGATAGGAATTGGTTGTAAGCCCACGTGGTTGTTAACAATAGCTTTTGGAAATTAACATCACAGTTAAATACAAGGTTATTTTATCACTGTCTGGCTTGGGTTCACAAAAAGTGGAATCTTATCTCATTGTCATTTCTTTCTCATTGACCATCTCTCTGTCCATATGTAGGTCTGTCTGTCTGTTCTTCCGTATCGACGCGTTTTTTAATGAGAAGTTACTCACGTTAGAGATGCTTTCATCAGTCTGTCAGGCAAAACCACATATCGACAGAATATATTTAAATAAAACAACAGGGGCTGTGAACTCGGGATATAGACATGATTTTTAATCCATTTTAAATACTTAAACTTTTTAAATTAGAATAACATCTCGTGGAAAAAGAATTGCACACCAAGTGAACGCCAAATAAAATGTGCATAATAGTGCGCATTATTATTAGTACTTTATAAATTTACGTTAGTTTTTTGAGAAATAGGAAATAGCGTAAATTACTACTTCCGGTCAACGTAAATTATTCAAAATTTGACAAAAGGTAGAGAATTAGATATTTTACTTACATGTGGAAGTTCATTTATCTATCTGAAATAGTACTCAAGTTATAGGCTTTTGAAAAATTCAAAGTAGAAAAAGTACCACCTTTTGTTGATACGGATTTACGATTTTGATAAAATACTTATGTATGAAATTTCATCAACTTAGCTGTAACGGTACTCAAATTATCGTGTTTACATACACACACAGACACACATACACACACAGACATACGGACAAGATTGCAAAAATAGGTTTTTCCGACTCAGGGAAGACAAAGCCTCCATTTCTGTCTCCTGAACTCTGCTCTCATTAGGTTTAACCTCGACAGTCAAAGCTTTAGAGCAGCAGGCAACTTCCTGATCTTCAGATTGTTTTTTTTTTGTTGCCTTTTTCTGGATGCCTTAACAGCTTTCTCTGCTGCCTCTGCCTCCAATCTGCCTACACATTCTTGTGCAGTAAGGCTCTCCCCATACGCTCTTTTGATAGCCTTACCACGGCCAGCATTAGTGTTTTTGTCCCTGACCAGTAGGGGCGAAAGCTTTTTAATAAAGAAATCCTATATGGATTCCTTATTGGCTGCTGGTAATTCAGCAGGTGGCAGTTCAGGCTGTGGTTATAGCTCTGGAGTAAGTGGCCGATCACTGTTATCATTTGAGTCAGGCTGTTTTTCTGGCACATAGAGTCTGTCCAAAAATTCAGCTGATTCATATATTGAAGAGGGAATTTGCCTAGGGTCAAAAGGCGTGATGCCACACTTTCGAAAGTCAGCCTGGATATTTTGGGCAGACAAGCTTTCGTCTTCCCAAAGCTGCTTCAGAAGCATTGGAAAAAGTTCTTTAGTTAGAGCCATCCCCAAGTTCTGCCGTGCAAATTTTATGATAATTTTTTTCCCATGATGTCTTGGCAGGCCCATAGACACCAACATCTAGTGGTTGCAACACATGTGTGGAGTTAGATGGCAATTTGAGAAGAATGACACCATTGTCTACAGCACATCTGATGGTGGCAATGCTCAAATGGCCATTCACAATAAGCACAACTGGTCGTCCCTCTGGCAGTGTAGCCACAAAAAAAATTTCAAACCAGTCATGGAAGCTGGTGGTGTCCATCCACCCCTTGTCGCTGACATTATATTTGGCACCAGTTGGTCCATTCAGTGTCCAGTTAACCCTAAGTTTTTAGCTGCGTACAGAACATATGGTGGCAGCATCAGTCCATCTGATCTGGCACTTCCCTGTACAGTAATGGAGTTCTTACCGGAAACACCAATGAGCCGAAACAGGTGACTTATCCCTTTTTCACATACGACCTTAATACGTTTAGGGTCCAGTGGAAACCCACTTTCGTCAACATTGTAAATCCTCTCAGGCTTGTCAAAGAGGTTATTCACTGCAAGTGTATCGTGCAAAAGCTTGAACCATTCTTCATAAATGGTTTTGTTTGCTGATGATTTTGCACGCGATTTTTTCAGCTGTTCAGGTATGCGGCATGTTAGCAGTGGATGCCTTTTGAAGAAGCCAGACAGCCATTCATATCCTGGTAGGTCAGCAGTGAAAGGGTTTTCACGCCCAAGGCATTGAACGAATTCACCTACTATCTCCTGGGTCTCACAACGCTTGAGGCCGAATCCCCATCTTCCCAGGATTGTTAAGTAGCTGACCAATTCAGTTTCTTCATCGACTGTTAGTGCTGTATTTCTGCTAGCTCCCATCTTACTGTAGCGTCCTCTGACTTGGTCCCTAATGGTTGCTCTTTTTAGGCCATAGTGGTTTGCAGCTTTCATGTAGCCCTTTTCACCACTGATAACCTTTTCAACCGCAGCTTTCAATGTATCCTTGTCATAGGCTGAAGTTTTTCTTTTATAATTGCGGACCATTCTGAAATGAGAACAAAATGAGAACAAAATTAAATGTTAGAAAGTATAATTACTAATGTGTGTATGGGGGATGTTTAGCTAAAAAAATATTGCATTAATTATAATAAATAATATAGGTATAGGTACAGTAAAAAAAACAATATATACAGAAATAAAAGAAGTCTGTGGCAATTTTACTTAATTTTAAAAGCAAAGCTTTTTTTTAAAATAAATAGTACTAGATCTAGTACTATTTAAGTACTTTTTAAAAATTAAATCATGAGTTGTGAATTACAAAATTAGCCACAACAAGTTTAAATGGTTTAAAATAATAGCTAAACCCTCTCAAGAGTATAAAAAGCAACATAGGACATTCCAAACTATAGTGTATGGAATTGCCCCACAACATGGGTGTGGAATTGCCCCACACCTACTATTGAGAAAAATATGCTTTCCTGTTCTAAATTAACGGCTAAATCTAGCATCATTAATTGTTACCATTAACAAAAATGATTAAGCTTTCATAAAATCAATAAATAATTGACACCAATTAAAAATAAGACAAAATAAACTGTTTTTAAAAAGTGCAGGGGTTGTTCTTACGTAAGGGTGTTTTCAGATTGATGCAGATAACATTAAAATTCGTGCTCTGATTGGAGATCAACGCTTCTCTAACAATATCAGAAAGTACAGGAAATAACCTCTTAGAAACAGGAAATAGTAACTTTTAATTAAACTTTACTCCTTTTAAAAATAGAGAGTATTTAGTATATAGTGTGTGGAATGGCCCCGTGTGTGGAATTACCACACCTTACCTACTTTGTATATACGAGAAAGTAAAAAACAAGGTAATTAAAAAGTCTAGTGACAATTTTAGCGCAATTTCCTTATGTTATCTAAAAATAGCTCTGTCGTAGCGTAAATCAAGAGCAGCGTTAGTAAAACCATTGGTTAGTTATTAAAACGTTTTTTATTAAATTTTTTTCAGTATTTCACATGTTTTCTTTACAATAGTGTTACATGACTAAAAACCATTGCGCGCCTAGCTACTGAACGTGATGACGCAGCTATTGAACGTGATGACGCGTGTGGTTTGGTTGGGTAAACATGCCTACTAATTCGGTCCAAATTTTAATTAATTAAAAAAAAAATTTGTGACCGAACGAAAGGATATTTTTGAAAACTTTCTTCTGCAATATTGTTCTACATTATGGCAGGAATCGATTGGTACATGTTTCAAGTCGCTAAGTGGTCTGGTTGCCGATATATGGGCCACAAACTGCATTTTTCGAGGCTTTTTGGCTTTTCCGGGAAATCCATGAAAGGAACCCGGAATTTGTATGGCCTATGTTCATCCTCGTAACTTGCTTAACATAATTGCTTTTGGAACTAGTCCTCGATATTGCTTCGTTGAGGAGGAGATACGACTTAAAGCTGCGGACACACATCCATTCATACATCCAGAAATGACGGGTAAATAAACGCTAAATTGCGCTAAAATCCAACAAAGTACTGCTTTATTTAATTAGTGAAAGATAAAAAGCGTGAGTTTTAGATATGCTTTATTACACCAGGTTTTGTATGTAACATACACACAGGCCTATTCATTGAATTATCGGCCACAGCCGAGACTCTTGGTGTCATAGTAGCCACGTAATATTAAATTTAAAAGACCAAAAATAAATGTAAACTTTATTAATTCCATTTTATATAGCAAATGCAAACGTCTCGTTAATTGAATGACAAACTTCACAGTCTTCCTCTTTTCTACTGCAGTTTTTATATTATCTAAAATAGTATTTGGTAAACATTAAACAATATTTGGCTTATATACTGTATGCTGAAGCAGTTAACATAAATGCATTAAGCAATGGATAATATAAAAAATAGACTGCATCTTGTTTTTTAACATAATGAACAAAGGTTGCACATTGTTATCGATTAACTGTAACATATTGTTGCGACACTTTCACAAAGCAGAATTATAAAATTCATGGTTTACAGGCAATAAAGTGTGACGATGGCTAAGATTATTTTAACACTAATTTAATATAATTATTAATATTGCTCTATTTAAGTTGCGCTAATACATTTGTAATTTTTTGCATTGTTTTGATTCTTATTATGCTATACAGACACTAAGAGAGAAATAAAAGGTTTACATACTACATTGTTAACGATATTAATATTCTATATTAAATATTTACAAGTATTAGTGTACATTTGAATATTAGAAATTACAGACAAACTATAATGATGATCCCGACACAGTCCACGTAAAAAAATACAGAACATTTTAATTTTTTTCATCCGCAGAAATGTCTGGTTTTAAGTTTTCTGTAAAATTGGTAGTATCTCCAGTAGTGTCATATATTTTCAGGTAATCATTTTCGTCATGAGTTGGTCTAGAATTGTAAACTTTGTTTTTATTTTTGTCAAATTCTCCGTCTAAGTTTTTATCAAGTTTTCCCTCAAAAGTAATCGCTGGTTCTGAATAGTCTGCCGAATTAACAGAAACTGCAGTTGTGTCATACAGTTTCAGATAACCATTCATATCATGAGTTGGGACAGTACTGTTAACTTTGTCTGTATTTTTGTCAAGTTTTTCATCCAAGTTTGTTGTTAGATCTGTCTCTGAAGAAATGTTTGGTTCAATGTAATCTGTCGCAGTATCTGTAGATGTGTCATATAGTTTCTTATAACCAGTAATTTCAAGAGTTGGGACTAAATTGTTACCTTCCTTTGTGTTTTCGTCTTTTATTTCATCCATGTTTTCGTCACGTTTTCTCTCAGAAGAAATAATGGGTTCTAAATATTCTGTCGAATTAACTGTATCGCCAGGTTCTTTCAAAAGGCTTTTAGAATTATCAATTTCGTAAGTTTGAACAGAATTGTATTCTCCGTTGGTTTTGTCGTCAAGATTTCCTTCCAAAGTATTGTCAAGTTTTCTATTCGAGATAATTTCATGCTGTCCATCCATGTCCAAATTACGTTGGCTAACGTTCTCAATGTTAAGTTGTATGTTTATATTATTTTCACTTTCCGAATATTCAGACACATTAGTGTCCATTTGTTGGTTCCTTTCATGTTCGTTTGTGCCGTGTGATAGTTCGTCACTAGAAGCATTTTCTTTGATAAAATCAGGGTCGCCTATTGTACTATAAGGATTTTCTATATCTTCATTATCCTGTTCGTACACAGAAGTCTGATTCAAAGCGCCATTCTGCAAGTCGTTTCTAGAAATTTCTTTTATTACTGCATACCCTTCATCTTCATAGAAAGGTACCAGATATCCATCACTGTCAACTGATCGAGATGATTCATTGTTTGGTGGAGCAAACGTAACTTTCCTTATTTTTCCCTTTCGATACACTGAGGGAAATAAAATGGAAAAGTTACTGATCAATATTTCCTAAATTAATATTAATGCATATTAACAATATACGTTTGTTAAATGACTAATATTTTGCTAATATAGTATTCAAACATTAAAGTATCAGTTACATGTATATTTATTAATGTTTAAAAAATTATTTTCTAATATTAATATTTAATTGTTACTCTATTGGAAAATACACGCATGGAACATAGCTTACTGCAATTAATGATTTTTTTATTGTTTTGCCTGCTGCTCTATTTATGTCTTTTCAAAAAAGTAATTCACCACAAAATAATTTCTTATAGCCTTTTTTTGATGTAGCAAATGAGATTATCGATGGCTAATCACCACTAATACTGGTTTGATAGCATGAACACCCAGAATACCTTTGCTCTGCAATCGCTACTGTCTTTTAAATATGTATTTGTCACCTAATCACAATAGCAATTTTTCGGAAATAATTAAGTAAAATAAGCAAAAATTCTAAGTGAGGATTAACTCAATTAATAGAAGTGAAATATTTGCGCCTATTATGTGGTCAACGAATGTACAGCTTGTTCTTTAATGAAGGCAATTGTCTTCTAGGCGTTTGTGCCTCACAATGAGGCAAATGAAAGCGCCCATCTTGAGGTCGGCGTGTGTATTAAACGTCTGGTGTATGACATGACTGACACACTATATCATATTTTTATATGTTGCTGGATGGGTGATTTAAGTGATGAGTGTCAGCTGAAAATCCATTTTCTCCGTGAACTGCATAAACGGCGAGGAAGAAAACTAACCGAATCACAACATTTGTTTTTGTATTCTTTTGAACGGTGATCCTTTAGCAAACAATTTTAAATTTATGATATACTGTGATAGGAACATTAAAATGTAAAGTTTACATTTTGTCAAAAAAACGTCTATTTTTTTAGGCTATTTAAAATTTTTCAAATCTGCTCATGTGTGAAATGTGGCTGGCATCGTTTAACCATTGATGTAAATTGTCATAACTGGTGTCGGGTTTATATATATATATATATATATATATATATATATATATATATATATATATATATATATATATATATATATATATATATATATATATATACCGTCAAATCTATTCCGTATATTATACTTTTAATTACAAATATAAATTGTTTAATTTGAAAAATATATTACATTTTCTTGGTTTTTTTTAAAATCATCTTCAATTCTTTTTTGCCTTGAGATTTTTGGCCTGAGTATTTTTGTCAGAGATATTTGCTTCAATTCCGAAATCTTTTATCAGTGAAATAATTTGTCCAGAGACAATTTGTCCAGAGATATTTTGTCGTTGACATTTTCGTCTGAGATATTCTATCCTGCAATAATTGGACCTGTAATCATTGATATGTATTTACGTGTCGAAACAAAGGGACGAACCTTTAACAAAGCAAACGGCTACCCCAACAACTCCTACAACAACCACAACAGCGACAGGGACGACGTAGTAAAGAAAGTTGTAGTCGTCTGTTGCAGAATCTAGCTTGGATGCTTCTAAGATAAAAAGTTATGTTATAATACACATGATAACGGTAAAATACAGGTAAATGTATTGTACACTTTAAATTATTAATGAAGGAAATGAAATAATAAATGCAATAAAAGGTAACAATGTTACGGTTTCAGATCCATTGTTAAAGAAAAATTTCACAAAACGCTATCTCTAGTACATATATAACAACAATTCCAAATACATTTTTTAAAAATAATTTATGATATTCTAACAAATAATGTGACTAACAAATATTAGTTATCTGTTTATGAACTTTCTTTGTCATTCCCTAATTCAAAAGTAGTTCGTGTATGTTTGTAAAGTAAAATAAAAATAAAACGAAAAGTTTAAGATACTAATTTTCAATGCATTGGCATATTTTCGACATATTGATTATGGTAATGCTTAACTGCATTGTAGGATTACAGATATATTAAAGCCCATTTTGTTTATAATGTAACCGATCCAACGCCCGTGAAATGTTTTCAAACACAAAGAAAATGTAAAAAAAAATATTTACCTCAATTAGTAAATATTAATTAGTAGTAGCATTAATTTCAAGAGAAGAGGTTGTAGAGGGGTAGAGAATAATAACATTATTGTTCAATAATGTTATAACTAAAACCAATATCCTTTCAAATTATCTATTTTTTTTTCGTTAAGCAAGATTTCGATTTACCTTGTTCAATCTTTATCGTCATGTTCCCAACCATTGTTTCATCATTGTTCGCTGTCACCATACACACATACATGTAGCCATCATACATGTCTTCTGTTTGAAACTTCAGTGTTGACGAATGAAGGTACTGGATACAGGTTGTCCCAGAACTAACCCGCACAGGTTTAGCAACTGATATATCGTTTTGTACAGGATATATCAAAAAATTGCTAAGACTTGCACTAGATTTGCCGTACTTCCATTTAAAGAATAGATCTTCAGGACCCTAGTATCAGGATTAATATTTTCGTAAAAAATTTGTTTCAAACAAATTTTGCTTAAAATTGTGTACACACACACACACACACACACACACACACATATATATATATATATATATATATATATATATATATATATATATATATATATATATATATATATATATATATATATATATTGAAATAGAGTACTTACTGTAACATTACATGTCAATGTAACATTAGATCCAGCAGGATTGGACGACACAAATTGACCCAGTCCTACGTCATGTTGGGGAAATAGAGTCAAAGAGACGGGAACTAATCGCGCTGAAAAAAAGTATTTTATTTTATTTTTATTAATTCCTCTTCCAGATAACCTTTGACTCTACTATATACAGATTATAGTGTTGTAATCGTGGAAACATTAAAAAATCGAGATTATTGTAAATCTGAACATTTTAAAATACCACGAGTAAAAGTTTTACAATTTGCTTTCTTTGTCTGGTTTTTCTGTGTGCGGCTGTGAAGACTTAAGAACTGTATCAGGCTGGCTAAATTTTATGTAGATCTGTAAATGTCAGATCCTATTCTAAATATTTATTATTTTAAGCTATTTTAAAAATATATGTGGTTAGAAGTAGGCAATCCTTATCAGTATGTATTTCGTACGACCCTCGTCTCTATTTGTTTGACATATAGAAAATCGCGGAAACTTGATGAAATCTTTCTATATGATGGCATCAATTTGCCAAAATATTTTTTTTCCGATGATTTAGTACACTCAAACTTGTGCTTCTCCAACAACTAAATCTAATCTGGGATATGTTCGGATACTGGCTGAGTGCGCATGTTCAGGGATTATTTTAAAGTTATGAAGATGGTGGCGGCAATAACTTCGAATAACAATTGAGTTTGATTAGATTTTAAAGTATCCTCTTAATGAAGTTAACATGTTGAGATGGCTACACCACAATAATTACAAATAGAAGGCTATTTGTTAAAAACACTTAGCTTTTTGTTTTCTGCGGACTATTGACCATTCTAGATACTGAGATTTTAATAACTATCATTAGGGCAAGTGAGGGTCGGTCGATAACCCAATATAATGTGATCAGCTAATAAATACAAACAAATTTTAGGAACCTGATCCATTATATAGATTTTTCTACAAGTTCATGTTAATTTTTTTTGTTTCTTTAGAATATACTAGTCAACTTATTATATAAATAACTTTCTCACGATTTTCATCTTATTCCTCCCCCTCCCTACTGTCTTACATCTTCCCAAAATTTCACATCCCACATTTAAAAATAGATCACACCTCAGCATGTGTCTGACCACACTACTCCTTTATATGCTGAGCTAACTGAAACAGATGTACTCTGCTTCACCTGCCCCGTGTCCGGCCAAGTCGCAAAAGGCAACTATAACTCCTGAAATGAATTCACACCTCAGCGTACATGTTTTAGCTTTTAACAACATCGATTACTTTCTATATTATTTCTTTAGTTAGAACATCATTTGAGTAATAAATTATTACATTTATTACATTTTTAAGCTAACGTGCAATATCTATGAGAGAAATTTTTTCTTTAAATTATCAATAATAAGTCACTCAAACCCGTACCACCCGCTTTGGGAACTATTACACTATCATCACGGCCAGTTGGGCACATACCACAGAATGAAAATTAATTACTCTATATTTTACTTTCAACCAGCATAAGAAAATTAAGTTACGTGAATATTATATTAGATTAAGTAATATCCTAGTTTTATAGAATAATTAAGGCATGAAATAGTTTTGTAAAGAAACTCATTATTGGCTTAGATCTAGAATCCAGACAGAGATAGAAATGGCCCTAAGTCTAGTTTATCCGTAGTTCTAGATCTACATAAATTCCTTTTATTCTCGAATCAGATGATTCGAGAAAATAAAAAGTAAAGATATATTTCAAATATTTAATGTCTATTAAACTAGCCGTGGGTACGCGTTTCACGTAAATTATAGGCCTATATATTTTTAATGTTATACTAGTTTGTAAAAAGTAATTTATAAAATAGTTATTGGTGTTTTACTACAAGTAGATATTGATCAGTAGTTTTATAGATCTAAATCAAATTTAAATGCAATAGCTCATTTCTTCATATTCTAAAATTGGAAGATGACGCCGTTAGTTTTGTGTTCATTCCTTGGTTTAAACATGTAACATGTGACGTCATTGTTTTAGCGTTCTTTTCATAATCATAAACACTTTTCCGGTTGCATAACTTATAATGTATTCCTACATTCGAATGTGACTTTTTTATTTTCTTTCTTTAAAAAATGTAGTTTCTATATTTTTAATACATTCAACATATTATTTTCAACATAAGACCGTATCATTAAGTTTTCCATGTATCGCAGAAGATACTGATCTCTTAGCCTATGGGAAATATGTTCAGAGAGAGAGAGAGAGAAGTGCTCACATGGAATTTTATACATTAGGGTAGAGAGACTCAATTATTTATTGTGTTTTTTTTTGTTTTACTTACTGTTGTATGTTTTTCTTTTAAACTAATTATTTTTGGTTTTTCCTTACATTTTAATATTTCGATATAAGTTGCCTTTATTTATTCCTATACGTTTCAAGTGACGTCACTGTAAATTCTCTGTATTTTTTCAGTAAAACTTTTTTGGTTTTGCTTTAACATCTAGTGTCGCCAGTAAGGCGGTGAAAGTTTTTAATTATTTTTGAAAATGAAGTCTCTGTTTTGAACTTTTATAAATAAAGGGGTGTTTCTACAAATGAATTCATCAATACACTAATTAACGTCTGTAAATAACTTTATATTTGATAGCTTGGGATAAAAGAACATCATTCTCTACATAAATACGTATTTTACAGTTCTACACATAGTGCAAATGCTCTCCTCTAACTGAACAGACAAATAAATATATACAAAAATTTAAATAAAGGAGACGTTTAGAAGTTCATAGATAGGTAGATGGTGATTCTGTTATTATAATTGAAATGTTCCATTGAGTTTTATATTTTAACTCCATAGGCCATTCACGAACAGTAGGGAGATAGACATATACACATAATATAACAAATACTATTTACAATAAAATATAGGTAATATATTTAGTATGTTAAACAATTACTGGCGTTTAAAATTCAAAATATAAAAGTATTAAGTATATGTACTTGGAAAAATGTAGGACTCAGGTTGAGAATAATATGTTAAGAGTTTTTTAACTAAGTAGTTTTTAATGATTTACTGAAAGCTTACATGAACTGGTGACGCTTTGATTCCGGGATTTAAAAACCAAATCATGTTCTTGATTGATGTAGTTCACGGTACAGAAATACAAACCAGCATCTGAACATATAGCTTCATTCAATGTCATTTGTATTTTCATTGTACTCCCGTTTGATGCATCGAATGGGCTTCCATAATAATCAAATTTCCAGTTCCTTTTATCTGACAAAACCTTTAAGTAATTGAAAAACAACAACACAACGTTCAACTAAGATGCTGCCTACTCTGAACAAACATTTCATACAATACTACATACAACATAATTTATATAGTTAATCTATACTGTTAGAGTCTCCTATTTTAAAGTAATTTGTATTACTTTGGCCGAGAAAATTTTACACATTTCATAGCTTACGTCTTGATAAGTAGATCTATAGATCTAAATCAAATTTAAATGAAATAGTTCCTTTTTTTAATTCTAAAATTGGGAGATGACGCTATCAGTGGCGTGCAGAGGGGGGGGGGGGGGCGGGAGGGGAAGGGGAACAGGCCCCGGGCATCCACATCAGGAGGGTTGGGCATCCAACGGGGTAAAATTGTATTTTTTTCTTAGGTTTCACTATCTAGGCAGAATTATCAAATTCACCCAAATGTGTATATACAATCAACAAATGGCACTGATATAGTCATCGTACCGTTCGTGTCGTACAACATTCAGAAAGAAAGGGGCATCGGTGAAGGGTAGTGGTGTAGTAGTCATTGACATTTCCCTAATAACTGTATGTATTCTTTCAATTAATAGAGTATCTTATACTTATTTAAGTATAGTGTAGTTAGTGGCATCTTTAAAGTAATTTTACTTGTATTTACGTTTGTATTTTTGAAGGGCATCCTTACAGCAATTATGCCCACATTCGTTTTATATATTATCGGGGGATATTTATAATGCTTATATTTATTATAGAATGTCTGAAGAACATCCATGGGTTTTGTTGATATTTACAAAATTATAGCAGGTTTAAAAAGATAGATGGTTTGCTCGGTCTAAAATTCTCGGTGCAAACCTTCTATCTGTGCGCGCGCAGACTTAGCTGTTTTGAGACGAGAATTTCGGTCTCAGCCGCGTTCGTTCGTTTTGTCCAATGAACGTGATTTAGTTATGTTTATGTTTTTAAGTTATAATTAACACTTCATAATATTTAGATTATAGTTTAGGGCTCATATTTTAATTATTTGAGTTTATTCTACATTATGGGGTCAGTTTAATTTTTAGTAGAGATGTTTTAGTATGGCTTTATAGCTTTCGACTGTATTCATTATGTCTGTATTTAGCACTAGACTTGTTAACTGTTGAAGGTTATGCTTTATTTATTACATCTTTCTATTCTCACAGTTTATTTTACTAAATCTGGTGGTTGCTGGGTTTGTAGAATGATAATAGTAAAAACAGAAACCTTATTGTCAGATATATTATGAATGAGACATAACACATTAATCACATTAATAATGACTTAATGTTCACTTATTTTACAAAAATGTAACACATAAAAATGTGTTTATTTTTAAAATTTATTCTTTGAATAAACGTCACATAAAGAAAAATTAAAATGGCAACATATTTTTAAAATCAGGGAAATCATCATAAAAAGGTGTGTTTATGACATGCTTTTAGGTGCTCAAATATGACAGCTTTTATCTTTTTTTTTCTGCTCTTGTATAACTTGACAGGGGCTACAGATGAGATCATAATCTTACGACCCTAGCTTAGCAATTGCCAGCTATCTGCTAATTCACTTTGAAGTAGACAGTAGCGTCAGGCTTGTACTGCAGTGCACGAATATCTGTCGCTTTGAATTCTTGATAGGTCTGACTGGTCTTTTGAGAGCGGCTGGTCTCTTGTATGGTAAGGCTGGTCTTTTTGAGAGAGGTTGGTGTCTATTGTCTGTTATGTGAGGCTGGTCTATTGTACGTGACGACTGGTCTGTTGAGAAAGGCTGGTGTCTTGTATGGTAAGACTGGTGTGTTGAGAGAGGCTTGTCTATTGTAGGATAAGACTAATCTTTTGAGAGAGGCTGGTCTCTTGTATGGTAAGAATGGTCTGTTGAGAGAGGCTGGTATCTTGGAGGGTAAGATTGGTCAGTTGAGAGAGATTGGTGTTTTGTATATTACGACTGGTCTGCTGAGAGAGACTGGTCTCTTGTGAGGTACTGGTGCCTTAATGTTACGACTGGTCTGTTGAGAGATGCTGGTGCCTTTACGATTTGTCAGTTGACAGATGCTGGTGTCTTGTATGGTAAGACTGGTCATTTTAGAGAGACTGATATGTTGAGAGGCTGGTCTGTTGAGAGCGGGTGATATGTTGAGAGAGGCTGGTATGTTAAGAGAAGCTGATCTGTTAAGAGAGGCTGGTATGTTGAGAGAAGCTGGTCTGATGAGACAGGCTGGTCTGTTGAGATAGGCTTGTCTGTTGAGACAGGCTGGTCTGTTGAGATAGGCTTGTCTGTTGAAAAATTAATCATAAAAGCATTTACTAAAGACAACTAACTATGTCGTTGAACATGTACGCCAAACATTTTGTAACTTACCATATAAACATTTCTTAACACGTATCTAAACCCTCAATCTAAAGCTAGAAGTTAATTAACAATTATTAAATTTATTTCACATTCTTGTGGAAATATAATTCGAATTATAATGTTTTTATTGATATTTAGATTCTAGAATGAAGATCTAGTTTAAAAGCATTGTGTTAGCCTAAAAAATTGTAAACAAATCAGTTTGTTTATTATTCTTTAAAATGATAAAATGTAATAGAATAGTTGAACATAATTAATCAAATATCCTTACCTATAAGTACTGTGACTGCTGTGCTGTAAAATTGTGTGATTGCGGCGTGCGACTGCGTTCCCGATCAAAAGTGTACTGACAAATATAGCGATATTCGTTTTGCGCCGAGATTTTTAGCGCTAGAAATAATAGGCCGTTTGTTCAAATGATTATATCTCAATAATCATTCTACAGATTTCTCTAATATTTTCAGGCTTTATGGTGAATCATATTGGCTTTTGATTTATGTAAAAAAAGAAAATCGAATTTTTTGAGTTAGACGGTTTGCGACCGAGACCATCGATATATATATATATATATATATATATATATATATATATATATATATATATATATATATATATATATATATATATATATATATATATATATATATGTGTGTGTGTGTGTGTGTGTGTGTGTTACGGTCAAAGCCTGAAGTGCGGCCAAAGCCTGCATTGGCCGGCCAATGTGCGCATAGGCCGGGATGTCCTGGTCAATGTCCTATCTAGACTAAGTTGTGATCGCGTTTTCATTATTCTGGGTGCGGTTTCATTATGAGTAACGTATTGTTTGGCTCTTGTTTGTATAGCATTCTATATGCAATGCGACATGGACCAAAAGGACCGTCAGATCAAGAGACAGACATACCAGATGGCTACTAAAAAGAATAATCCAAATCCTAATGAAAAAAAAACATGTGGCCTGAACTTAAACTAGTTTACATAAAACTAAGGCATAGCCAAAGCCGCTGTTCAGTAGAACGTTCCAACCAAGATGTTCAAAATATGGTTATGACATGGATGTAGACAAATGAATCAGGTTATTGGGCTGAGAGCCTTAAATTTATTCAATTTATGAAAAAAACAGTAATTTCCAACAAGGAATCCAACAATCGCCATACAAAACCTTGTTTGGGTGCAAAGCGAAAGTGGGACTTAGCACTTGTATCTACCAAGAGAGGCTTTCGATAATTTAGCTACTGAGGAAGATCTTGAGAACAATGAAAAAGAAATGGAGGTTGCAATAAATGCAACGACATACTCAGCTAACACATCTACTGTCGTGGCGCAACGTCCAGACCAGCTGCGTGACAATTATAAGGCCAACAGATTATGTGCAGTTTGTGAAAAATATTGCAGTGAAGTCCATTCTTATGGATCCTGTAGCAACGATGTCCATGCAAAATGCGGAATAGCAAATGAAGCAGACATAAGGGTACAGAGGGAATATTTCTTGCAGATTATGTCACAATAAACAAGAAATCATGGACAACAGGTCAGTATCTCATACTAGCTGGTAAACTCAAGGTGCCAAGGGGCTAAAAAAATCAGATACAAAATTTAAACAAGTTGAAGTGGGAGATTGTGTTCGCACCCATATTCTAGATGTTGACAGAGGTCGCGGCGATCCCCAAAGCGTCCTTGCAGCTGTCATGAGCGTCGAGGGCGCTTTCTACAGGCTAGGAACAGAACATGGTGTATTTAAACAACTGTATGCTAGAAGTGAGTTTTCAATTCTTCACGAAAAACTGCTCTTATTGTCGTCAGTTGGCACTGAGGACAAATCACTACGAAACATCGCTACTTCACAATCACTCACCGGCGGCCAAGGCTACATTTATTGTAATTGTACAACCCAATGCACAACAAATCGCAGCAAGTGTAAAAAATAACAATGTAATTCTAAATAATAATCAACAAAGACTTAATTTTACGGTATAAAAAAAACAAAATCTGCTCATGATCTTCTAATTCAGTCGTCCCTAGCCAGATAATCTTATAATTCGGATTGGCCGGTACACCATGGCCAGTCCGCTGATTGGCCGGCCAAAGGCCAAAATGAAGTAAAGTTTCGGACTTTGGCCGGTCAGTGGATGGCAATGTTGGCCAATGCAAGCTTTGGCCGACTTCGGGTTTTGACCGTAACTTTATATATATATATATATATATATATATATATATATATATATATATATATATATATGTATATATATATATATATATATGTATATATATATATATATGTATATATATATATATATATATATATATATATATATATATATATATATATATATATATATATATATATATATATGTTACGGTCAAAGCCCGAAGTCGGCCAATGCTAGGATTGGCCGGCCAATCCGCGCATTGGCCAATATCGCCTCCCATAGGTCGGTCAAAGTCCGAAACTTTGCTTGATTTCGGCCTTTGGCCGGCCAGTCCGCGGACTGG
Organism: Physella acuta; assembly: GCF_028476545.2. Classification (NCBI taxonomy): domain Eukaryota; kingdom Metazoa; phylum Mollusca; class Gastropoda; family Physidae; genus Physella; species Physella acuta. Next base: position 268,733 of record NW_026731568.1, read on the forward strand.
CCATGGCGGACCGGCCAAAGTCTTAATTAGAAGATCATCTGGCTAGGGACGACCGGCCAAAGTCCGAATTAGAATAAAATGAGCAGATTTTGTTTTTTTTTAATGCCGTAAGGATCATGAAATTAAGTCTTTATTGATTAATAATTAAAGTAAATGACAGAAGCAATTATATTTTTATTGTACTATAGTCTCAATCTATCAATATCATCATTTGTTACAAGTTGAACTTTTATGGCATTTAGAATTACATAGCAGCTTGTTATTTTTAGACTTGCAGCGATTCGTTGTGCACTTAGTTGTGCAATTGCAGCGAGTGTAGCCTTGGCCCCCAGGGCCCCCAGTCAATGATTGTGAAGATGCGATGGTTCGTAGTGATTTTTCCTCAGTGCCAACTGACGACAATAAGAGCAGTTTTTCGTGAAGAATTGAAAACTCACTTCTAGCACACAGTTGTTTTAGAACACCATGTTCCGTTCTTAATTTGTAGAAACCGCCCTCGACGCTCATGACAACTGCAATCACGCTTCGGGGATCACCGTGACCTCTGTCATCATCTGGAAAACGGATGCGTACATTGTCACCCACTTCACCATCTTTAAATTTTGTATTTGATGTTTTAAGCATCTTAGCACCTTGAGTTTGCAAGTCAGCATGAGCTGCTGATCTGTGTTCCATGATGTCTTGTTTGTTGTGACACAATCTGCAATGTTCCCTCCGTACCCTTCGTCTGCTTCATTGGGTATTCCACAAATAGCATGGACATCGTTGCTACATGATCCACAAGAATAAGCTGCACTACAATGTTTTTCACAAACTATATAGAATCTGTTGGCCACATTATTGTCACGCAAATGGTCTGGACGTTGCGCCACGGCAGTAGATGTGTTAGCCGAGGATGTCGTTGCATTTATGGCAACCTCCATTTCTTGTTCAATGTTCTCAAGATCTTCCTCAGCAACTATTTTATCAAGAGCCTATATATCGAAACTAACATGGATTTACATCTTTTTTTTTGACAGCCATCTGCTATGTCTGTCTTATGGTCTGACGGCCCTTTTGATCCATGTCGCCTTGCATATATAATGCTATACAAACAAGAGCTAAACAATACGTTACTCTCAATGAAAACGCACTCAGAATAATGAAACTGCGATCACAACTTAGTCTAGATACAACTTTGGCCAGGACATCCCGGCCAGTGCGCGCATTGGCCGGCCAATGTACGAAATACGATCTTAGTGGTAAGTTCTTCGGGCTTTGGCCAAGAGAGCCGGCCAATGCGCGGATTGGCCGGCCAATCCGCGCTTTGGCCGCACTTCGGGCTTTGACCGTAACATATATATATATATATATATATATATATATATATATATATATATACATATATATATATATATATATATATATATATATATATATATATATATATATATATATATATATATATATACTAGGCATACTGCCTAGCTTCGCTTACTTTTTTAAATAACATTTGAGAATTTGAATACTTAATTATTTAGCGATGGATTGGGTGTGGAGTGCTTTAATTTAAACAGTAATGCTGAGTTTAGAAAAAAATGTTTTTGTTTGTCATTTAAATACCGTTCTCAGCGAAATATTGGAAAGTACGCAATGTATAACTAAAATGGAATTAGAACTACACAGGTTCCATGAACAGTATATCTCATAGTTTATATTACATTGCCTTTTGAAATTTATTTATTTATTTAATTAGGATACGTAACTGAATTAACAACTTAATTTTGTACTAAAACACAAATGCTATACTTCGTCATTTTCTGTTTCTGTTTAAAATAGTATACAATTATTTGAAAAATAATAATTTTACAAACGTTACCTCCCTTGAAAACTGAACGTATGACGTAAGTCTTTGTTTACCTTTTTACTTTCTCGTATATACGAAGTATAGAGAAAGTATTGTAATCGTGCACAAAAATCACTTGAAATTTTAACAATTTTCACCGTATTATACCTCAGTCCTTCATCACATCCGAAGTATAGAGGACTTATTTTAATCAGGCAAAAATTATCAATCCAGATTTATCAAAATTAAGAGATTTTATGCGTAATCCAGTCTGAAAAACTGGGCTTTGCAATTCTGTCCGTATGTCTGTGTGTGTGTGTCTGTCCGTGTGTAAACACGATAACTTGAGTACCGTTACAGCTAGGTTGATGAAATTTTATATATAAGTATTTTATCAAAATCGTAGATCCGTATCAACTTTTGAGCAATTTCCGATAACCGGAAGTGGTACTTTTTCTACTTTGAATTTTTCAAAAGCCTATAACTTGAGTACTATTTCAGATAGATAAATGAAATTTCACATGTAAGTAAAAGATCTAATTCTCTACCTTCTGTTAAATTTTGAGTAATTTCTGTTGACCGGAAGTAGTAATTTACGCTACTTCCGATTTCTCAAAAAACTAATGTAAATTTTTAAAGTAATAATAATATTGCGCACTAATTATGCACTTCTTTATTTGGCGTTCACTTGGTGTGCAATTCTTTTGTTTACGAGATTTTATTCTATTTTTAAAACTTGAAGTATTTAAAATGGATTAAAAATCATGTCTATAGCCCGAGTTCCCTTCCCTTTTGTTTTATATAAGAATATTCGAGAAAGTTTAGTGGAGATCACTCCCGGTTTTATTTTTACAAACAGTTGCTATGCTTATATAAGAAATTACGGTATACGAACATATTTAACGACTATAATGGCTGTTTCCGACGGGATTAATTTTTTTTTTACCTTCCAGGGTGGTCTACGACGTCATATAATATTAAGGGGATCGTTCGTCTATATATATATATATATATATATATATCATATAAGGAGAATTACACTCACGATCATCTTTTAGCCCTCGTCAACAGTTTTTCCATACGGCATAGTCATCTATAGTAGTGTATGCAAAAACTTAGCATGATGTACAGACGTTAAGTAACCTAAAAATTGTGTTAAAATCGCCCTTTTTTTGCCATAAAATACAAAGATTATATTGGGAAATACGACTGGTCAGTTTTGACCCGTTTCCCGATTTTTCCAGGACATGGCGAGTTTTTTGTGACACCCCCAGGCGTTCTCCTACCACCTCACAAAATTTCAAGGGGGGTCGTCGGAGGAAATTTTTTTTCGTAATTGAGCTCATATAAAGAGAGTTTCACTCGAGTTCACTTTTTAGCCCTCGTCGAGTGCTTTGAGTCAAACCGACTGGTCCGCCCTACGGCCAAGCAATTTACCTATAAGCATGCCAAAACTTTGCCAGATATAAAGAGGGTAAGTGCCATAAAATCCGTTTTGAAATGACCCTCTGTTTTCCCCATAAAATACAAAGATTATATAGGGAAATACGACTAGTCAGTTTTGACCCATTTCCCGATTTTTCCCGGACATGGCGAGTTTTTTGTGACACCCCCCCCCCCCGCGTTCTCCTACCACCTCACAAAATTTCAAGGGGGGTCGTCGGAGGAAATTTTTTTTCGTAATAGAGCTCATATTAAGAGAATTTTACTCGCGGTCACTTTTTAGCCCTCGTCGAGTGCTTTGAGTCAAACCGATAGGTCCGCCCTACGGCCAAGCCATTTACCTATAAGCATTCCAAAACTTTGCCAGATGTAAAGACGGTAAGTACCATAAAATCCGTTTTGAAGGTGCGCGGACCTTTGACCACAGGTGCTTTGACCATAGGGGGTTTGACCATAGGGGGTTTGACTACAGCGGAGCTTTGACCATAGGGGCTTTGACCATAGGGGGTTTGACCACAGCGGGGCTTTGAACATAGCGGTGGTTTGACCATAGGGGGTTTGATCATAGGGGGTTTGACCATAGGGAGTTTGACCACATGTGTTTTCTCAGCAGAGGGTCTTTGATCACATGTGGTCTATCAACGGGTGTTTGATCACAAGCGCAGTGTCCGGCTTTGATCATAGGTGTGATACAATTAACACGATTTTATACATGTTTCCTGAGAGCACGTTAATAGAAATTAACATTTATTTAAAAAAAGCCAAGAACTATATTTTAGTCTCCACATGAAGGCTGGTGCTAGGCCTCATAGATTTATTTTAAATATAAATGAAACACAAATAATGCGACATATAACAAGTTTCACAAATAAATAATGTAGATGTACTTGAAAATACATAGCATATATAAAGGATAAAAAATGATACAAAACTTGCCAACAATATAGTCAAAGATGTAATACATAAAATGGTTAACTAAATGACAGATGTGCTATAGCACGCAAATATGTCAGTACATCTGTTTGACCATATGTCTGGACAGCACGTTTTATTTTTTCGTGCAGCATCTTGTATCGCTTCTCAGCTGCGTAGCTTGCCCCTGCGACACCTTGCAAGAAAGTTGTCTTTTGCCGTGTGCAGTCCATCTGTAGACCTTCAAGGAAACGCCACATTGTTGGGCGACTACATTGGAGGAGAGACTGAAGACTGTAATGCCATCCATCACAAATGTTATTTGTTCGTGCTACACCATCGCTAATCGTGTGCGTTTGATTCCAAGTTTCAACTGGAAACAAAACACCTGAGATCAAAGACCCTATGTGGACAAAACACCTATGATCAAAGCCGGACACAGCGCTTGTGATCAAACACCAGTTGATAGACCACCTGTGATAAGAGACCCTCTGCTGAGAAAACACCTGGGGTCAAACCCCCTATGATCAAACCCCCTATGGTCAAAGCACCGCTGTGGTCAAACCCCCTATGGTCAAAGCCCCTATGGTCAAAGCTCCGCTGTGGTCAAACCCCCTATGGTCAAACCCCCTATGGTCAAAGCACCTGTGGTCAAAGGCCCTTGGACCGTTTTGAAATGACCCTCTGTTTTCCCCATAAAATACAAAGATTATATAGGGAAATACGACTGGTCAGTTTTGACCCGTTTCCTGATTTTTTTTCGGACATGGCGAGTTTTTTGTGACACCCCAAGGCGTTCTCCTACCACCTCACAAAATATCAAGGGGGGTCGTCGTCGGAATTTTTTTTTTCGTAATAGAGCTCATATAAAGAGAATTTCACTCGCGGTCACTTTTTAGCCCTCGTCGAGTGCTTTCAGTCAAACCGACTGGTCCGCCCTACGGCCAAGCAATTTACCTATAAGCATGCCAAAACTTTGCCAGATATAAAGAGGGTAAGTGCCCTAAAATCCGTTTTGAAATGACCCTCTGTTTTCCCCATAAAATACAAAGATTATATAGGGAAATACGACTAGTCAGTTTTGACCCATTTCCCGATTTTTCCCGGACATGGCGAGTTTTTTGTGACACCCCCCCCCGCGTTCTCCTACCACCTCACAAAATTTCAAGGGGGGTCGTCGGAGGAAATTTTTTTTCGTAATAGAGCTCATATTAAGAGAATTTTACTCGCGGTCACTTTTTAGCCCTCGTCGAGTGCTTTGAGTCAAACCGATAGGTCCGCCCTACGGCCAAGCCATTTACCTATAAGCATTCCAAAACTTTGCCAGATGTAAAGAGGGTAAGTACCATAAAATCCGTTTTGAAGGTGCGCGGACCTTTGACCACAGGTGCTTTGACCATAGGGGGTTTGACCATAGGGGGTTTGACTACAGCGGAGCTTTGACCATAGGGGCTTTGACCATAGGGGGTTTGACCACAGCGGGGCTTTGAACATAGCGGTGGTTTGACCATAGGGGGTTTGATCATAGGGGGTTTGACCATAGGGAGTTTGACCACATGTGTTTTCTCAGCAGAGGGTCTTTGATCACATGTGGTCTATCAACGGGTGTTTGATCACAAGCGCAGTGTCCGGCTTTGATCATAGGTGTGATACAATTAACACGATTTTATACATGTTTCCTGAGAGCACGTTAATAGAAATTAACATTTATTTAAAAAAAGCCAAGAACTATATTTTAGTCTCCACATGAAGGCTGGTGCTAGGCCTCATAGATTTATTTTAAATATAAATGAAACACAAATAATGCGACATATAACAAGTTTCACAAATAAATAATGTAGATGTACTTGAAAATACATAGCATATATAAAGGATAAAAAATGATACAAAACTTGCCAACAATATAGTCAAAGATGTAATACATAAAATGGTTAACTAAATGACAGATGTGCTATAGCACGCAAATATGTCAGTACATCTGTTTGACCATATGTCTGGACAGCACGTTTTATTTTTTCGTGCAGCATCTTGTATCGCTTCTCAGCTGCGTAGCTTGCCCCTGCGACACCTTGCAAGAAAGTTGTCTTTTGCCGTGTGCAGTCCATCTGTAGACCTTCAAGGAAACGCCACATTGTTGGGCGACTACATTGGAGGAGAGACTGAAGACTGTAATGCCATCCATCACAAATGTTATTTGTTCGTGCTACACCATCGCTAATCGTGTGCGTTTGATTCCAAGTTTCAACTGGAAACAAAACACCTGAGATCAAAGACCCTATGTGGACAAAACACCTATGATCAAAGCCGGACACAGCGCTTGTGATCAAACACCAGTTGATAGACCACCTGTGATAAGAGACCCTCTGCTGAGAAAACACCTGGGGTCAAACCCCCTATGATCAAACCCCCTATGGTCAAAGCACCGCTGTGGTCAAACCCCCTATGGTCAAAGCCCCTATGGTCAAAGCTCCGCTGTGGTCAAACCCCCTATGGTCAAACCCCCTATGGTCAAAGCACCTGTGGTCAAAGGCCCTTGGACCGTTTTGAAATGACCCTCTGTTTTCCCCATAAAATACAAAGATTATATAGGGAAATACGACTGGTCAGTTTTGACCCGTTTCCTGATTTTTTTTCGGACATGGCGAGTTTTTTGTGACACCCCAAGGCGTTCTCCTACCACCTCACAAAATATCAAGGGGGGTCGTCGTCGGAATTTTTTTTTTCGTAATAGAGCTCATATAAAGAGAATTTCACTCGCGGTCACTTTTTAGCCCTCGTCGAGTGCTTTCAGTCAAACCGACAGGTCCGCCCTACGGCCAAGCCATTTACCTATAAGCATGCCAAAACTTTGCCAGATGTAAAGACGGTAAGTGCCCTATAATCCGTTTTGATATGACCCTCTGTTTTCCCCATAAAATACAAAGATTATATAGGGAAATACGACTGGTCAGTTTTGACCCGTTTCCCGATTTCTCCCGGACATGGCGGGTATTTTGTGACACCCCAAGGCGTTCTCCTACCACCTCACAAAATATCAAGGGGGGTCGTCGTCGGACATTTTTTTTCGTAATAGAGCTCATATTAAGAGAATTTCACTCGCGGTCACTTTTTAGCCCTCGTCTAGTGCTTTTAGTCAAACGACAGGTCCGCCCTACGGCCAAGCCATTTACCTATAAGCATGCCAAAATTTTGCCAGATATAAAGAGGGTAAGTGCCCTAAAATCCGTTTTGAAATGACCTTCTGTTTTCCCAATAAAATACAAAGATTATATAGGGAAATACGACTGGTCAGTTTTGAACCGTTTCCCGATTTTTCCCGTACATGGCGAGTTTTTTATGACACTCTAAGGCGTTCTCCTACCACCTCACAAAATATCAAGGGGGGGTCGTCGGAGGAAAAAAAATTTCGTAATAGAGCTTATATAAAGAGAATTTTACTCGCGGTCACTTTTTAGCCCTCGTCGAGAGCTTTGACTGAAACCAAGAGTTTCTCCTAAAGGTCAAGCTATTTACCCACGAGTATGCAAACAATTAGCCAGATATACTGAGTTTAAGTACCCTAAAGTCAGCGTTGAAATGACCCTCTATTTTTCCCATAAAATACAAAGATTATATAGGGAAATACAACTGGTCAGTTTTGACCCGTTTCCCGATTTTTCCCGGACATGGCGAGTTTTTTATGACACCCCAAGGCGTTCTCCTACCACCTCACAAAATATCAAGGGGGGGGGGGGGGTCGTCGGAGGAAAAAAAATTTCGTAATAGAGCTTATATAAAGAGAATTTCACTCGCGGTCACTTTTTAGCCCTCGTCGAGAGCTTTGACTGAAACCGACAGTTTCTCCTAAAGGTCAAGCTATTTACCTAAGAGTATGCAAACAATTAGCCAGATATACTGAGTTTAAGTACCCTAAAGTCTGCGTTGAAATGACCCTCTGTTTTTCCCATAAAATACAAAGATTATATAGGGAAATACAACTGGTCAGTTTTGATTCTTTACGAAGTTTTCCCAGATATGCCGAGTTTTTTGTGACACCCTAAGGCGTTCTCCTACCACCTCACAAAATTTCAAGGGGGGTCGTCTGAGGAGATTGTTTTTCGTAATAGAGCTCATATAAAGAGAATTTCACTGGCTGTCACGTTTTAGCCCTCGTGGAGGGCTTTGAGTGAAACCGACATGTCTGCCCTACGGCCAAGCCATTTACCTATAAACATGCCAAAAATTAGCCAGATGTAAAGAGGGTAAGTGCCCTAAAATCCGTTTTGAAATGACCCTCTGTTTTTCCCATAAAATACAAAGATTACATAGGGAAATACGACTAGTCAGTTTTGACCCCTTTACGAAGTTTTCCCGGACATGGCGAGTTTTTTGTGACACCCCAAGGCGTCCTCCTACCACCTCACAAAGTTTCAAGGGGGGTCGTCGGAGGAATTTTTTCGTAATATAGTCCATATATGTCGCCGGTCATTCGAGGTCAGTTTTGACCCCCTCTCCGTTCACTTTTCGGCCAACCGTCACCGGCCCTCGTGTTCTATCTCCCCAAGGCACCATCGTGCCAAATTTGACGCGCCTGCGGTGCCGGGAAGTGCCCTATCGGGCACTTGACCACTTTGCTTTATATATATATATATATATATATATATATATATATATATATATATATATATATATATATATATATATATATATATATATATATATATATATATATATCATATATATATATATATATATATATATATATATATATATATATTAAAACAGACTTTATAATAAATTGAATAATAATAAAATTTATTTATTAAAATTGTAACTACAAAGTAAAAAAAAAACTTGCATAAAATAATCATTGGTATAGCAAGCTGCCTAATGCAATGTGATTAAGACATATCACAAACAGATGTTAGCTATCAGATCTTTGATAACTAACATCAAACGGAAATATGTATAGAGGCATTTATGCTTGTTTTATACAGCGATTTACTTACAGAAATATCGTAATATGGTCGAGCCCCGTATTGGGAATATAATACTGGTTCTCCTGTCCCGTTTGTCCAAGAAATCTTCAAATTGTTAACAGCGTACTCAGTTGTTTGAAAACCAGCTCGTGATGCGTCACATGTTACAGTAAATTTTTGTCCTTCCTTAATCACACTTGGATTGACAATTGCTGGGACTGGTTAAAAAGTTAGTATTAACACTATATTGAAGAATTAATACTAATAGTTTCGCTGTCTGACAAGAACGCTTTGTCTGACAAGAACGCTCTGTCTGACAAGAACGCTCTAGAGAAAACACAAGCAAAATAAAAACATGCACAGTAATTCGAAAAACGAAATATGACGTCGACACATTTAGCGTAGAGTAGAACATAATCTCAAACCAGAGAGTGCACACAGTAATATGACGTCATTGATTATCGCGTAAACATTATCGCGTAAACATTGAAAAAAAGGAAATGTTGTCTAATCTAAATGGTTTGCGTGAAGAGTTTCTTTCATACAATTCTTCGGGTAGGGGCGAAGCCCCACCCCCCGCGTAAGAACGTCTGAGCCCTCCCCCCTCCCCAACTCAAAAGAAATTTCCTCATCGATACTCTATAATAAAATTACAGCCTAATTAATGTGTCTAATCTAAAAAGTGGTTTTCTTGCAATGGGACGGTAGACATGTTTTTTTTTGGGGGGGGTTGGGGGGGGGGGGGGTTGGAGGGGTGGGGGGGGGGGTGGTGTGTAGGGGTGGGGAGGGGGGTGGGGGGTGGTGTGTGTGGGGGGGTGGGTTGGTTTCAGTGTTTCTTTCAGACTTTTTCCTCCCCGGAGAGGGGTGGGGGTACTTGAAATTTTCGGGGGCGGGGGTAGAATTTTCTGGGAGGGGGCGGACACTGGAAAAAGTATATAATTATATTTCGTTGAATGGGACGGTAGACATGTTTTTTTTTGGGGGGGGTGGGGGGTGGGGGGGCGGTGTGTGGAGGGGGTGGTGTGTGGGGGTGAGGGGTGGGGGTGGGGGTGGTGTGTGGTGGGGGTTGGGGTGGGGGTGGTGTGTGGGGGTGGGGTGGGGGTGGTGTGTGGGGGGGTGGGTTGGTTTTAGTTTAGAGAAAAGAGACAGCACTATCAGCCTAGCGCCCGTTGTACCCTTCCTCAACGGGCCATTTTTCTCGTGTTTTAATATATGTTATTGCTTACGGACTTGAAAAACCTAATTTCACTCCGTTGACCATAAATCATAAGCATTGAGCAAATGATTTATGATAAACGGAGTGAAATCGTACCAACTAGTAAAGTGAATGTCATTACATCGAAATGTCGCATATATGTTAAAGAATATACTAATGATTCGTGCTAGATTAACAAAAAAATACTTGAAATTTGCATCTCACCACAATAAAATATATTTTTAAGAGAAGAGTTACTGTTCCAAGACTAAAATCGAAACATGTTATAATAAGTAACCCTAACACTATCTTTACAAGTGACTAAAATACTACAATAAGAAAGTTGTAGCATACTTACACTCTCTCGTATATATCGTCATTTTTCCTGCATTGAACTCCTTGTTGTTCAGTGTAACAACACATACGTACATGTAGCCATCATATCGATCTAATGTTTGAAACGTGAACTCTGAACGATACATATACACAGTACATTGCCCGTCAGTTCGCGCTATCATCGTTGCATAACTGCCATCCAATGGTGTGAAATTTTTCACATCAGTACTACTAGCGTCGCCAAATTTCCAAGTGAAAATTAATTGTTTAGGTCCCTGTTATTTCATGTACGGAAAAAGAAAGTATAAAGCATTAATACTAAAAAACAAAATCATCAACTTATAATTTTAGTTTTCATAGTAGTTTTTAATGTTAACGCAAGAACGTAGGATACCACTGCAAAATACATATAACTAAACCACAGCTACAGCATTTTATTATACAGAGCAACCGTTAAGACAAAAAACACAAACAATAAATTTTGAAAATTAAGTCCGGCATTGGATTCATTCCATTCAACGGACTGCACTCCTCCTTCTCCCCCCCCCCCCCCCGCCCCCGTTTTGTGGCTAGCGTAATGAGAACTCCGTTTCTGATATTTTAAATACTTTCAATGATGGGATAAAGTTATAAAAGTGAGGTTTGTTTATGCAGAGTAAAAAATACTTACATCTACATAACATCTTAGTGTCACATTAGATCCTGCAGGATTATATGACTCATAATTACCATATCCCGTTTTATTCTGCGGGTATACATCAACTTTCATCCAATCAAATCTATTTGCTTAAAAAGAGATTGTATGAATCGAATGTAAATTATTCTATTACTTATAATTGTAACTACATTGTTTGCTATTTAAAGAAAATTAACCAAGAAGGATAGAGTTTTATACTTTAAATTACAAATTCAAGCAACATTCATATTTCTAGAACAGTTATTGTGTTATACATTAAAGCATCATAGATTCTATGACAAACGACGATGATTAACGTTTAAAAATCTGTTATCTATCTAAATATTTGAGAAAGTATTGAAATCTTAAACAGGAAACTTTTCTAATCCTTAAAAACTTACTGCTAATGGTTAAAAATTGTTGCTGGTACGTTGAAATTTCTACAGCATTTGAATCAATATATGTAGCATTACAAGAATAAAAGCCGATATCTGTACATGTAGCATCATAGACCACCATTTCTATCTTTATTGTGTTTCTGTTGTTTGGTGTATCTGATGTTCCTTGTTGGCTTCCATAAAAATTAAAAGTCCAATTTCTTGGAGGAGAGTCATCTGGCGGGTACTGTAGAAAAAGGTTTACACATAATGTAAAATGATATTTTTTAGCAAAAGTGCAAGATGTTTCAATAACACGTTCAAAACATATTGTGATTTAATTACTATTTCACATACACGTAAATGGCGCATGACTATATTTGTTTAGCGATCAGGATATCAAAACAAGAGTGATTTGAGTTAAGTATACACAGAAACACCGTGATGGTAATGTTATTCTACCGCCATCGTAGTTACGACCTCCACCACCCTCATCCCTTCTCCCCCCCCCCCCCTCCCGGTCAGCTGGAATCCGAGGACTGTTAGACTGTTTAGTCGCTGGAACTACGTTGTGACTCATCCCAAACTGAAAAGGCTTACGGGAAGGCCCATTGCTGGTGCGATAATAGGGCCGGTAACCGATTAACTCCCTTCTTTTATCTTTGACCACTGCCCTTGCTCAACGCACCTGCACGCTAACCCCCACCCTGGGTATAGGTGCGTCCATGAAAAAAAGCGATTTTTTTTTACAAGCGGGAGGGGGGTGGGGCAGTGACCGCGGCAATTTTCTAAAACAATTCATGGTAGGCTATTATAATTTTATTTTTAAACATTTCAAATAATTGTAACTAAAGCATAGTAGGCCTACATCATTATTTTTTGTCAAAGCTTAAGATGATGTAGATCTATCCATTATTTTTGAGTAAAAAACTCAAAACAACCACGTTACAATTAGATATTTAAATATCATCGCTGTATAATGTGCTCGCTTGGTCAGGTGTGTAGGGCTAACGGTCAGCGCGACCTCAAAAAAGGAGGAGAGGCGGTTTGTTTGGAAACACATGCAGCGTAAAGTTGAGAAAAAGTAATATAAAGACGTCACGTTAATTAGCCGAATTTACGTTAAACCATATAGTTCGTTGATATCTAGACAGCCACAAAAGTAGTATATTAGGTCACTTTTGATTATTATTTGGGAGGGGGAGCAGGATGGACAATGAGATATAGCAAAATACTCGGAGGAGCAGGCGCGGGATGGACAATGACATATAGTAAAATACTCCCAGCCTGGGGCAGACGGAGGGGGAGGGAGGGGGAGGGGGAGAGGGGGTGGGGGTGGAGAAGAGTGGGGTGGTGGGGGTGGTGGGGGAGTAATGGTGGGGGGGTGTAGAAGAGTGGGGGAGAGGGGAGTGGTGGTGACCTGGGGGTGGTGGTGGCGCAGCATGGGGTTTGTTTATTTGATTTCTTTGTATGTATGTTTAATAGTAAACGGAGAGGGGTGGTTGAGGGGAGGGGGCGGGGGAGTAATGACGGGGATGGAGGGGTGTGCTAGCTGTACTAGAACATTCTTTGTGAATAACATCCATTAACCAGCAGTGTAACACCTGTTACGTATCGATCCGCCCATGAACCGTCCCGGCATAATACCCTGCCTAATTAAATTTGGTCACGCATCAGTGATTTTACCGATCGTTTTGTCATGTCATGATGATTTATGTGGGTTCGCGAAGCGAACACCGTAGGGTCCGGTGTTTAATGAGGTCCATTAAGCGCGTCTCCGCGTTAAGTGTGGTAACAGCTGTACCACTTTAATGGATTTTTCCCCGATCGAATTGTCAGCTCCGCGAAGTACGTCGATCGATTTGTCAGCTCCGCGAAGTACGTAGGTCATTATGCACCACCTGTTGTGCAACAGCTGGTGGTGTAATTAGGCTGCCCAACCGTATAAATGAACGCGAAAATTTTTGTTCTAATCACTTCGACTTCGGACTTCAAACCAAGCATCACCGCGACTTCTGAGCCTTCTGTTGACTCCTGAGACTAAACCCACACCAGCTTTACCAAGCATCACATCTACCTAACCCAACACGGACCACATCTTTTGTGCGTGTTTATTCAATTAAAGGTAAGGTTAATAGTACTTTTGTTTTAAGGGAACTAACCCCATTAAAATACCCTTTAAATAAATATGTATCTAAATACGTAGTCACATGTATTCCCTTTTAGTGTACAACCGACCCTACGAGACAGACTAGCCATCCACTGACCCTATTGAGCTACCCACCCATCCCCGAGGCATCCACTAAACCAAACGTTCCATCCACATCCAACTACACCACTTCGGATCTCGACATACAGCTAACTTTACATTCAGCTTACATTCAGCTTAGACGGTCAAACCCATAGGTAAGTTTCATTTTCAATTTAGTTTTGTTTTGTTTTAAGTATGTATTTTATTTCATGCATTTTATTTTATGTAATTATTTTATTTTGGATGACTGGGTAGGTCGGTGGCTGTAGAACAAAAAATAAAATAAGTACACTAAAAGGGAATACATGTGACTACGTATTTAGATACATATTTATTTAAAGGGTATTTTAATGGGGTTAGTTCCCTTAAAACAAAAGTACTATTAACCTTACCTTTAATTGAATAAACACGCACAAAAGATGTGGTCCGTGTTGGGTTAGGTAGATGTGATGCTTGGTAAAGCTGGTGTGGGTTTAGTCTCAGGAGTCAACAGAAGGCTCAGGCAGGATAAGTCGCGGTGATGCTTGGTTTGAAGTCCGAAGTCGAAGTGATTAGAACAAAAATTTTCGCGTTCATTTATACGGTTGGGCAGCCTAATTACACCACCAGCTGTTGCACAACAGGTGGTGCATAATGACCTACGTACTTCGCGGAGCTGACAAATCGATCGACGTACTTCGCGGAGCTGACAATTCGATCGGGGAAAAATCCATTAAAGTGGTACAGCTGTTACCACACTTAACGCGGAGACGCGCTTAATGGACCTCATTAAACACCGGACCCTACGGTGTTCGCTTCGCGAACCCACATAAATCATCATGACATGACAAAACGATCGGTAAAATCACTGATGCGTGACCAAATTTAATTAGGCAGGGTATTATGCCGGGACGGTTCATGGGCGGATCGATACGTAACAGGTGTTACACTGCTGGTTAATGGATGTTATTCACAAAGAATGTTCTAGTACAGCTAGCACACCCCTCCATCCCCGTCATTACTCCCCCGCCCCCTCCCCTCAACCACCCCTCTCCGTTTACTATTAAACATACATACAAAGAAATCAAATAAACAAACCCCATGCTGCGCCACCACCACCCCCAGGTCACCACCACTCCCCTCTCCCCCACTCTTCTACACCCCCCCCCACCATTACTCCCCCACCACCCCCACCACCCCACTCTTCTCCACCCCCACCCCCACTCCCCCTCTTCCCCTCCCCCTCCCTCCCCCTCCGTCTGCCCCAGGCTGGGAGTATTTTACTATATGTCATTGTCCATCCCGCGCCTGCTCCTCCGAGTATTTTGCTATATCTCATTGTCCATCCTGCTCCCCCTCCCAAATAATAATCAAAAGTGACCTAATATACTACTCACAAATGACAGGCTTTATATGTATATAATTTTCAGACACAATTAGAATTTTTGTGAAAGGTGATACATTTTAAGTTTGCAAAATGAAAATTGTTTTACTTGATCAATTTTCGGCTTTGGATCAACTGGAATTAGAGTCATTAACATTTCAATTATCGGAAATTGCTAAAAAAGCTAGTTGCACTCTAAAAACTTAATGTAATAATTGTGTACACAATATCGGCAACATAGGTGTTACTGTACTCAAGTAACGGTGTTCGCAGAAACACACAGATATACGAAAGAAATGGCAAAACTGAGAGTTTTCATTTCACGGAGGTGTAAAATATCGATAAACGATAAACGATAAACGATAAACGATAAACGATAAACGATAAACGATAAACGATAAACGATAAACGATAAACGATAAACGATAAACGATAAACGATAAACGATAAACGATAAACGATAAACGATAAACGATAAACGATAAACGATAAACGATAAACGATAAACGATAAACGATAAACGATAAACGATAAACGATAAACGATAAACGATAAACGATAAACGATAAACGATAAACGATAAACGATAAACGATAAACGATAAACGATAAACGATAAACGATAAACGATAAACGATAAACGATAAACGATAAACGATAAACGATAAACGATAAACGATAAACGATAAACGATAAACGATAAACGATAAACGATAAACGATAAACGATAAACGATAAACGATAAACGATAAACGATAAACGATAAACGATAAACGATAAACGATAAACGATAAACGATAAACGATAAACGATAAACGATAAACGATACACGATAAACGATAAACGATAAACGATTAAATAACATTTTTATGTAAAAGTAGTTGATACATAAAAGATAAAAAAAAATTCTCACCGAATTACTGTAAGTGTTATTATAAATAAAATATTTTGTATAAGTTGACAATGATTGTCCATAACTTTCCCCCTTCGATATGATCAGTTGTGTTATAGTAGTAGCAGTTGTCGGAACACCAGCCAGTGACGCGTCACATGTCACGGTAAAAGTTTCTCCATCCTGTACGTCACTTGGGATGAGTATTTGCTTGTCAACAGTTTCAGTACTAGCTATTAAAGAAATAAATAATTTCAATAGCAACAAACTATCTAAATTTATAGAAGATAAATAACTAGAAAACTGACACATTGAGGTAGTTTACAACGGGCGCTAGCTTGGTGTGTTGTCGTTTTCTCTAAACCGAAACCAAAACATAAAACTCCAGCTCAACCGCAAATTTAACCGCAAGCGAAAATTGTCGAAGAAAGCGAATTTTTACCCACAACTGAATACGGAAATATATAACCGGATACGGATATTCGGGTATAAATTGGAGAAATTTAACTGGAAACGAAATTTAATTAAAAATGGCTTTTAATCAATAACGTTTTACCGGATCCGGGAATTCTACCGGTTGGATAGAGATATTTAGTCAGGAACGGAAATTCAACAGGATAAGAAATTTCATTTTAAAATATATTTTTATCCGGAATCGGCGATTTTTACCGAATCCGTTTTAGCCAGATGCGGATATTTAGAACATTAACAGGTACACACCTGAAACACAACTAGAACGGAACTTTATTCGGAACCGGATTTAACTAAATCCAGACACTTAATCGCGAATAAAAAATTAACTGAAAACGATATGTAACCTAAAACGATATTAAAAAACGAAATGTAAAATTTTACCCGAAACGGACATTTTAACCGATAATGACATTTAACTTAGAACAAAACTTTATCAAGTTACGGAAATTTCATTCAAACGGAAATGTAACCGCAAGTTGAAATTTAACAGAAAACGGATTTTTATTTAGAGCCGGTAGGCCCTACTTTAAAATGAACCGAAAATTTAATCCAAAACTAAACATTAATCATAATCATAATGCTAAAGCTTACTATATTTTTAACTTTCAGGTATTTTCGTTTATATCTGCATACACGTCTAAAAATTTGATACTTAAATTAGGCGTTTATTTATTTTTCTGTTTCTATAATCAGCTATCGGTGATTTCTTTTTAAATATTGGGAACAGATGTACTGCATTTCTTATACAGGGCTGAGGCGCTGAAAGGTCAGAATTATTTTTTTTTCTGTATAATGGACTTACATAAAGTAAAAACACCAATGCCAATTGTCAAACCATATAGAACACATTATTACCTCCTTACAGAAGTCGTTGAATCTATAAGACCAGTCTGGAGAATACCTTACTAAGAAATAAGGGGTAAAAAAGTGACTCAATAGCTACACCCACAACCAGAATGAGTCACTCAACAACATGATAGGGAAGTAATTCCAAAAGAAAAGGAATCATTCTGTAGTAATTAAAGATTTCAGTAGCAATGACAGAAGCTTTATCCAGTAACGGAACACCATTCTGGAGGTTTGCTGAGGGTGATAGACATACATCCAGGACAACTGATGTTGGAATTCTGCAAAACCGCTGATGTTACGTATGTTAAAAAAAACAGACATTTTGGGCTTACAAGACTCTTTGTCAGGTCAGAAAGCACTAGGAATTAGGTGCTGAGGAGAAAGAATCTGAAAAAAGTGCCATCCTTACTAAGCTGGAATGTATTGGCTGTTTTCATGGAAGAAATTCAATTTTTTTAGTATACGAAAAGTTTGCGAAAAGCTAGATGTTTACAAACTGTCTTCCAGTTATTTTCCACAATTATTCTTAGATTGTGATAAAATTTTGCACACACCTTTCCTGATGTAGTGGCGTTAATATGAACCAAAATCTTTTACCTATGTATTATACTGTTGTAGATATGTAGAGCTATGTTCTGCTGTTTTCTCAAACTTTTTGCACATTTTTCAAATCTGTATCATTGACAAACCATTGTAACACATATGGTTACCAGCTAAGGGGGGATAACAAATAAAGTTTTAATTCATTGAGTTGCGGCCACTGTGGGGGCCCTAGCCCCGTTGATGTAGTTGTGTTGCATGCTCTTGTGAGCAATTTTTCCTGTGTCCCATGTCATGTGACATGGGACTATGGGTAGTTTCGTGCCTAGCCGTGTCAGTCACACGCAAGGCTGCTGTCTGTGGACACGGTAACGGTACCAAAATGTAGACCTAATGAAGCTAGTATGGGTATATAAATTATGTTCATTGTTAGAATACTTATTTGTGTATTCCTGCTAGTGCTGCATGTGCACACAAGTTAGGTTGAGTATTTATATAAGTATTTATTTGTAGTACTACTTATTGGTACTTGTTGGCAGTACTGTGTACTGGCCGAAACATATTTTATTGTACCCGTGTATGTTGTAGCCTACACGTGGTGTTGTCATGAATGTAACTTTTTCTTAACTTTTGTTTTAGTGCTACAGTTTTTCTTTGTTTTTGTTTGTCTTTCTGAAGTTTTTACTCTCTGTTTTGAAATCGTCGTACTACTGTGTTATGCATCGCCGTCATGGCTCGATGCCGTGAATAAAGCCAGTACTTGACAACAACTGTCGGTGTCAGTGTGTTCTAAATCTCAGGGTCAGCCCGTCTTAACCACAACACCTCAGTGGGTAAAGGCATCCCCACTGAGTGAGGGTTACACATAAAAAACCCACAAGCATACTTTCTTTTATTCACACACTCATACACACATATATATCTATCTTTCTCTTTCTCTCTTTCTCTCTCTCTCTCTCTCTCTCTCTCTCTATATATATATATATATATATATATATATAATATCGTATAGATATATTTCATAGTAGCCATCGGTACCCGTTACATGTGAATTATAGACCTATATATTTCAATGTTATACTTGTTTGAGTTAAATATTTTATACAATAGCTATTTCAAATGAAATAGTTCATTTCTCTATATTCCAAAATTGGAAGATGACGCCATTAGTTGTGTTCTTTCCGTAGTTTAACATGTGGCAGATGACGTCATTGTTTATTGCGTTCTTGTCACGACAAATAAACACTTTTAATAAAATTTAGTTAATACATTTATATCATCCACCATATTATTTTCAACATAAGTCTGTATCTTTAAGTTCCCCATATATTGCTAAACATACTGATCACATCGCTTAAAAATAGTTGCGGGCAGAGAGACAGAGAAAGAGAGAGAGAGAGAGAGAGAGATAGACGGAGAGTGAGAGAGAGAGAGAAGTGCGCACATGATCTTTTATATATTAAGATAAATGTATATTACCTTAATCATTTTAATACCATAAATACTTACTGAAATGTAAGTCCCATAAGAATAAAAACAACAGCACACTATAAATCATCATGATAATCAACTTAAACTGTTGTGTGGATTACTTATAGCTTGCAATGGTTTCAACCAAATGGTTCATCAGTTCAATGTCGCGCCTTCGCGATACTGAAGTTAGGGATGAAAATCTTTACACATCAGATGTACAATAAAAATGACTACCTCGTGTGCAAGTTCTTAGCCTTTATACAAGCTGTCTAACAGCTATTAGTAAGGCAACAGCCAATCCCTAATCACGACATGCTTCTTATGTTTCCCGCGGTAAAGCCAATGGCGTAGCTTGTGGGCAAATGGGTGTGTGTGGGGGGGGGGGAAGGGTAATTGGATGTGCCAAAGAGGTAGAAAATAAATTTGAAATTTAATTTTTAGCGGTCAATATGAATTATTTACATTCAACATTGAGGAACTAAAGGACTACAGGGCTAATTTTCTACCTTACATGTATAACGGTAAACTAAATACACCTTAAGTGATCTTAAAGAATCACGCGACTAGTTATTTGTAATAAACCCGACGCTTCTCTCAACTTCAACAGGTGACTTGATTTTAATACATCTTGTCTGGATCTATTTTATCAAAGAGAAATAAATGTTACGGATTCTTTTATGACCAGTAAAATATAATGGGGTCGAAGTTGGTGGTGTGTAATGCAATACGGATTGTATCAAAATTTTAAGAACTACGAAATAATTAACCAGGAATTTTAAATCACCTTATAAACTGTCGAAAAATAGCACAAAATATTTTTGTTTATGTTTTGCTTGGTCAGTTTTTAAGAATGCAATTTCACGGAAACATCGGGTATAAAAAACAACAAATGTTTAAAATGTTTTAAATTTGAGAGTAGGCCTATGGTGGAAATTAAAACAAAAAAATTACATTGACATGATGTGTCTCGATTCCTTTCCACAATCATCTCGGCCAGCTGAACACATATAAGAGGGTGCAAATATATTGGGGTAATTTACTTAAAGCCGGCGTATATGAAAGTTAAATTACGCAAATATTATTTTAAATTATATTATAATTATATCCTAATTTAGCCAATTCCATTGCTAAACAAACAAAGATTTATATAAAATAATTAAGCCATGAAATAGTTTTGTAAAGGTACTCATTATTGGCCTAGATTCTAGATCTAGAATCTACGGACATACGAAAAAATTGCTAGTTTATCCGTAGCTCTAGATGAATTCCTTGTCTTCTCGAATTAGATGATATGTGAAGCTAAAAAGCAAAGAATTATATCAAATATTTAAGGACTATAAACGTTTAATAAACAAACTCAATTAGTTATTGTATTTTAAATACTTGTCTTTTGTTTCTAGATAATTAATTTTGGTTTGGGCTGCCGGTAGATCTCGATACATTTATTGTATACTCAAATGAGAAGAACTGCCAAGCGTATCCTATTGAAAATTGATAACAAATATTTATAATGTTGGAACCTAATTGTTATAGTTTGTGCTATGTTACCCGCAGTTATGCAGTGAGAGGGTTGAGCTACTTGTCCAATACAATATGCAAATATCAATACCATATGAAGATATTGCAGCGTGGGCAAGCATTATACAATTATTCATTCAGACAACACAGGTGACCACTAATCAACAAGATGAATATAAGTTTCCTTCTCTTATGTTTATTCTGGTACTGGACTCGTGTTCACCCTTTCACCAACATGAAGAAAATCAGACTAACTCACTCACAATACACAGCAACCAGTCTCATCACAAAAAAGTTACTATCGCACTATACGCATCACATCAACCATTCGTTCAACATGCGAGCACACCAATATTCACTCGCACCAACCTATGTTGAGGATATGTATCATAGCACTAATAACAATAGAAAATAGACGTATCGTTAATGCTATAGCCGACAGAAAAGTTAGCTTTATTTTGCGTTAAAATTATAAATGGGCAACATGGTCTTCGTTGGTAGCCGCCATGTTTGTTGCGAATATAAGCAAATAAAGTATTTATTCTGAATTTTTAAAAGCGGTGTTTTACAACTGAATATATCAACAAATTCATTATCGTCTTTAAATGAATTTGTGCATAATATTTGGGGAAAAAAAACATTATTCTCTACATAAATACGTATTTTACATTCCTACACATAGTGCAGATGCTCTCATCTAAAGGGAACAGACAAACATTATTTATTTGGAGGTGTATCGGGGTACTAAGTGGTGTTTGAAAATGCTATACATTACATCGGATCAAACATGAATGTGTTTTATTGTATAGCATTAGGGGCATTCTGTGCTTTTGCATTTTAAGTTTATGTTTCTAATTATATAATTTTGTGAAGATGTTTAAAGAAAACAATAATGTAAAGAAAACAAATCAAATATGTTCGCCGAAACGACAAAGATTCAACTAAACTTATTAATGATAATTTTTATAGTTTCTTGAGAGTATAGAAAAAGCATTGTAATTATGCTGAATAATTAACAGTTCTTTTGACAGAGATTGCCGTTTTACTCCTCCTTACTTTATCATATATGGAACATAAAAGATGCATTGTAATCGAGCAAAAATGTAAATAGAGATGTTGACAAACTTTGACGTTTAATTAATATGGTTCCGGAATAGAAAACGTTTTTTTTCAATTTTGTCTGTATGTCTGAATGTATGTGCGTATGTGTGTCTGTTTGTCTGTGTGTCTGTTTGTCTGTTTGTCTGTGTGTCTGTTTGTCTGTTTGTCTGTTTGTCTGTTTGTCTGTTTGTCTGTTTGTCTGTTTGTCTGTTTGTCTGTTTGTCTGTTTGTCTGTTTGTCTGTTTGTCTGTTTGTCTGTTTGTCTGTTTGTCTGTTTGTCTGTTTGTCTGTTTGTCTGTTTGTCTGTTTGTCTGTTTGTCTGTTTGTCTGTTTGTCTGTTTGTCTGTTTGTCTGTTTGTCTGTTTGTCTGTTTGTCTGTTTGTCTGTTTGTCTGTTTGTCTGTTTGTCTGTTTGTCTGTTTGTCTGTTTGTCTGTTTGTCTGTTTGTCTGTTTGTCTGTTTGTCTGTTTGTCTGTTTGTCTGTTTGTCTGTTTGTCTGTTTGTCTGTTTGTCTGTTTGTCTGTTTGTCTGTTTGTCTGTTTGTCTGTTTGTCTGTTTGTCTGTTTGTCTGTTTGTCTGTGCGTCTGCCTATGTTTGTTTCTTTGTGTGCGTGTCTGAGTGTCTGTGTGTCTGTGTGTCTGTTAGTCTGTGCGTCTGTGTGTCTGTAAACGGTAACTTGATTAACGTTTCAGTTCTGTTGACGATATTTCATATATAAGTATTATATCGAATTAATAGTTATGTATTTACTTATGAGCAATTGTCAGTAACCGCAAGTAGTACATACTCTACTTCCGGTTTCTTAAAGCCAATAATTAGAGCGCTGTTTAAGTTAGGTAGACTAAAATGTATACATAATTTGTATTAAATTGTATCGGAAGGGGGGGGGGGGCGGGGTTGCGGACCCCCCCCCCGGGTGACACCATTTAGGGGGGTGACACCAAGGCAAAAAATAGCAAAATATATAGAGAGAAACTTGAGGGGGGGGGGTGCAAATCGAAAGTTTGAGGGGGGGATGCAAATCGAAAAGGGTCGCTACGCCTCTGGAGGGGTGACACCATTAGGTGCCGCACCGGGTGACACCCGACCTCACTACGCCATTGCATAAGTCTATTATGATTATAAAAATAGGCTTAAAATTATCAGCAGATCTACTTGTTTTTTTAAACAACCTCTGTAAAACCAGGAAGTTAAATAAAACTTACAAGTCGACATTGGTGCGTCCTTGATGTAGTTAGTGGATGTTTTTAAAGTAAATATCTTCAAATCACTATTGCTGCTTTACACAGTACAATCAAATCAAACGTGGATGAAGACAACCCTTGATCCTTTTATTTGGTTCAACCAACCAAGTACTTCCAACGAAAAAACTAACAGTTTAACAAAAATAATAATACTGGATAATTAGCCCTACGTATTTTTTACCAAAAGTTAATACTAAGTGTACAAAATATTTAATTCTTTTGCACTCTACAACAAGTATTTACTTAAATGATCTCTTACAATCGTTTAAAGGATGGCCATAGTCAGAAGATAACGCAATTCCCCTATCATACGAGTACAATGGTATTCAGGCCTTATAATTAACTAAATTAAAATATTTAGTATCTAACTCGTATAAAAGCATCTAGTCTAGAAGGTGTGTTGGACAAGTGTCCGAATGACATTTTGCCAATAACCCGTTTTCCCAAACGAACAAAATATATTTATCAAAATAAATATGTAGGCTTACATATTATTAAAAAATAAACAATTCTTATTTTTTTAACTAATGTTTTGGCTAGTGATAATTATTCAAGATCGAGTGTAATGTAAAAGTGTAAAGAAATAAAACAAATAATTTGTTAATTTTTTTACTAATTATTGGAGAGAAAAAGATGTTTATTTAGTAATAATGTGGCAAAGGTACTTTTAATTTATAATATTGCCGACACTGTTCCCGAAAAAATCAACTGCTGACACAAACAACGATTTGATAACTATTTCGATGTGTGCCATAACTCTACTGTAAGCCTTAATTTAACGGATTTTAATGACCTGATTATAGATTCCGTCTAGAAATTAGCAATTTAACTTTTGTGGATAAAAACTGGGAATATTTTAGATAACAAAAACACATTTACATAAATAAAATACTCACAATGGAGGGAGCAACTACTTAAAAGCAGCAGTTATTTAAAGGACAATTGCAGAACACATGCGGAGATCACTTACATTCAATGCGAAATCTTTTTTACATTAAATTATATTTGATCGGATAGATGTTTAAACTAGTGATTAGTTATTGCTATCGTTTGTGTAAAGATGAAATAATAATTACTGACGTTGAAATAAACAGTCCGCTATGTTAAAAGAATGAAAATAAACAATACGGAAAGAAATAATTCAGTGTTTAATTTTTACTTTCGCGTATATACGAAGTATAGAGAAAGTATTGTAATCGTGCAAAAAAAATCGAGATTTTCACAAATCTCGACGTTTTACATCTGACTGATACGGAAAAACATAATTTTGCAATCTTGTCCGTATGTCTGTGTGTCTGTCTGTCTGTCTGTGTGTGTGTGTCTGTCGGTGTGTAAACACGATTACTTGAGTACCGTTACAGCTAGGTTGATAAAATTTCATATATAAGTATTTCATCAAAATCGTAGATCCGTATCAACTTTTGAGCGATTTCCGATAACCGGAAGTGGTACTTTTTCTACTTTGAATTTTTCAAAGGCCTATAACTTGAGTACTATTTCAGATAGATAAATGAAATTTCACATGTAAGTAAAAGATCTAATTCTCTACCTTTTGTTAAATTTTGAGTAATTTCCATTGACCGGAAGTAGTAATTTACGCTACTTCCGGTTTCTCAAAAACTAATGTAAATTTTTAAAGTACTAATAATATTGCGCACTATTATGCACTTTTTTATTTGGCGTTCACTTGGTGTGCAATTCTTTTGTCTACGATATTTTATTCTATTTTTAAAACTTTAAGTATTAAAAATGGATTAAAAATCATGTCTATAGCCCGAGTTCCCATCCCCTGTTATTTTATATAAGAATATTCGAGAAAGTTTTGGGGAGATCACTCCCGGTTTATTAAACTAGATAAGCAAACAAAGAGCCAATACATGCCAGCTTAAGTACCGAGCTCACAAATGCTTGCTAATGTATTAAGCTCTCAACTTCTCACTCTTAGACAGTGTCCAGATTGTCAACTATACACAGCCCAGGGATAATAAGTGCAAGGGACCCATGTACTTTCAGAACCTGCAAAATTCCCCACAATGTTATTTTACTTAGACGCACAATACATCCTGGTTTACATTACGCATTGCTGAAATATGTATTTAAATTTAGTTTCTGTAACAGGAAGTTGAGTCTATGTTTCATTGTACATGTAACTTGTATCTTCAAAAATAGTTTATGTAACTTGTTGAAACTGTTCTTAGCTAAAGACATTTTTCATCCATCCGTAATTCATTCCCAACCTGATTATTTGCCATGTGTTGATGATTGTTCAAATAGCAAAATGTTTATTAATTACACCATCTAGTTAGACAGAGATGGGGGCAGTTAGTTCAATCAACGAACTCTCAAATCAATTCGAGATATCTCCTACAGTAGAAACTGTTACTGTTGCTGTTGCTATTACTGTTCATGTTCATATTCATATTCATATTCATATTCATGTTCATGTTCATGTTCATGTTCATGTTCATGTTCATGTTCATGTTCATGTTCATGTTCATGTTCATGTTCATGTTCATGTTCATGTTCATGTTCATGTTCATGTTCATGTTCATGTTCATGTTCATGTTCATGTTCATGTTCATGTTCATGTTCATGTTCATGTTCATGTTCATGTTCATGTTCATGTTCATGTTCATGTTCATGTTCATGTTCATGTTCATGTTCATGTTCATGTTCATGTTCATGTTCATGTTCATGTTCATGTTCATGTTCATGTTCATGTTCATGTTCATGTTCATGTTCATGTTCATGTCCATGTCCATGTCCATGTCCATGTCCATGCCCATGCCCATGTCCATGCCCATGTCCATGTCCATGTCCATGTCGATGTCCATGTCCATGTCCATGTCCATGTCCATGTTCATGTTCATGTTCATGTTCATGTTCATGTTCATGTTCATGTTCATGTTCATGCTCATGTTCATGCTCATGTTCATGTTCATGTTCATGTTCATGTTCATGTTCATGTTCATGTTCATGTTCACGTTCACGCTCACGCTAACGTTCACGTTCACGTTCACGTTCACGTTCACGTTCATGTTCACGTTCGTGTCCACGTTCGTGTTCATGCTCACGTTCATGTTCATGTTCGCGTTCACGTTTACGATCACGATCACGATCACGTTCACGTCCACGTCCACGTTCATATTTATGTTCATAGCATTTATAACGCAAGAGACAAAAAATTCCAAAGACTGCATAAGGCTTAAGTACTTAATATTTTAAAGTTTAGAGTAACGTTTTTTTACATTCTGACCCAATTGTTATTCTTTCTTTGTACCAGGTCAGGCGTAGAGAATGGATGACAGGTTGTAAGACAATCCGCTGACTCCTGCATCCGTGTACTAAGACTGCCGCAGAAACCGGATGACTCCAGTACAAAGTACAAGGGCACCCAGAGCTATAAAAAATAAAGATAAAATCTCCTATACAATATTGTATTAACGTATTGTGAAATTTTGAAAGACGGTTTTTTAGAATCTGTCGTTATAATCTACACAGGGGTTCCCAACCTTTTTTTTACTCTAGAGCACATTCTAAAATATCGGTAGGGTGGCGGTCACCACCTATTTTAAATCGACAAACTCCTTCCATAACTTATCATTTTCCCATAATTTATTTTCTTATTTTCTTATAGTCATCCGCAGTGGCGTAGCGAGGTCGTGCTGACACTCGGTGCGGCACTTAATGGTGTCACCCCCCCCCCCCCCCCCCCCAGTAGCGACTTTTCCCAGGGACAAACTCTCAATTTTCGATTTGCACCCAATTTTTCAAATTGCATACACACAGAGAAATGTATTTACAAAACGTAAATAGTGCAGTCTGGCTCGCCGCTAGACAAGTTTGGACAAGTATCGAACATATTTAATAAACCTAGGCAGTAAAAAAAAAATTAAAACTGTAACAAATGAATAAAAATAAATCATATTTTAAAATAACGTTTATGAAAAAAATTCTGTCTCTGTCGAATAGTGAGAGGCGGGCACATACGAATCGTTCAGCGGGCACAGGGTTGGGAACCCCTGATCTACAGGATTAATGGCGCATTGAGGAAGGATACAAAGGGCGCTAGGTTGATAGTGTAGTCTCTTTTCTTTAAACAAAAAAAAACGCAACCACCTTTACCTCAAATTGAACTGGAAACGAAAAACGACATTAAAAACGGATTTTAATCAAGAATCGAGATTTTAATCGGATTTAAGCTTGATCTACACGTAGTTATCGCGCATTTATACAAAATATAGTCATAGGCATATCCCTAAACCATGCATCTAATCTCATTCATGACAAAAGCTGCATTTAGGGTTTCTTTTAGGCGACTATACTTTGTACTTGCCCCCCTCCCCCCCCCCTACACACACACACCTCAAAGCACATCTACCGTCCCATTCAACGAAATGGAATTTATATAGAAAATATACTTCACCAGTTGTAACAGTCAAATGTAGGGTGAATGTATGTTTTGAGTGGAGGTGTTAAAAGGCGATATAAATCTAAAATATATTGTGGGTGGGCGCATGCGCAAAAGAAAGTGGAAGTAGAGAGGAAGCGGAAAGGAAGAAATGGCGTTGTTTGGTAATGAAGCAGTTATATCTTTGAATCAATAAAATTGTGTAAATTACCAGGACAAGAGTTGTTTGGTGTTATCCATCAGGCCTTAATATGCAATAATACAACAGTGATGAGGTTGGTATTTGTCTTGAGTTTGTGCTATGAAGTTGTCAGTATAAAAAGGCCGTGACATTTTGGTGTCAGAAGTGAGCGGTGGTCCGCACCTTAAAGTAAAGGATTAGATTTAATATTGTTGACATTTTGGTAATTGAGTAACTTTTCTTGTACCATTAATATGGAGGACTATGCCAAAATGATTGAGTTGGCTGATTCTTTAGGATATACTGGGGCAGAAAAGGCTAAATAGGTCGAAAAGAAGATATCTAATGCAGCTGAAAGGGAAGACAGAGCTTTAGAGAGGGAATTAGCTAAAGCTAAAATAGAGGCTGATAAAGCTAAAATAGAGGCTGATAAGGAACTAGAGAGGGAACTAGCTACGTCTAAAATAGAGGCCGAAGACAGAGAAAAACAAAGACAACATGAGCTAGAATTAGCCAAAATCAAAAGTAACAATTCTCAAGAAAGCAACGTTAACAAAACGGACAATTGGAAGCCTAAATTCAGAGCATTTAAACCACAGGAAGAAAGTGTGGAAACTTACTTAATACTCTTTGAGCAAACATGTAAGAGTTTTAACTATTCATCTGCTGGTAAGGCACAGGCTTTATTGACTAATTTGACAGGAGAGACTATTGCCATAATAGCAAGTATATCTGAGACTGAAAAAGAAGACTATGACCTAGTAAAAGAAAGATTGATGAAACATTTTGGAAAGACAGAAGACTATTACAGAAAGACTATACGAGACGCCAGAATTAACAACACTGGTGACATCAACCAGATCATTTTTGATATTCGCAAATACATGAACAAAAGGCTAGAATTGGCAGAAATAGATTTAAAGAATCCTGAGGCAATTATTGAGCTTAACCTGATAGATCGTGTTTTAAATAATGCAACAGATAGTTTGTTCACTTTTTTGAGTGAAAGAAAAGTTAGGACAGAGAAACAATTAATAGAGCAACTTAATATTTATAAGGATACACATCCAGGGGCTATTTTGGACAAAAGAGAGCATGAAGATATTTCAGCAGCAGTCTACAGTAGAAACTTTGGCAGGGATCAAAGAAGGTATGGCAAAAACAATAGAGATTGAAATAACAGTGTACCTACCAGATGGAAACCAGACAGATATAAATATAGCAGAAGCATAGAGTGTTACCACTGTGGGAAAACAGGCCATGTTAAGTCTGAGTGTTTCAGCTTACAAAATAGCAATAATAACAGAGGAGGTTATGCACCTAATAATAATGATAGAAATCAAAGTAATTATTAAAGACAAGGACAGTATAGTGGACAAAGTAGAAATCAATTCAACAATCAAAGTAGACAGTCAAGAATGGGACCAGACAACAAGGGAGAAAATAAAAATATTAGAAATAACAATCAAGAGACATCAGCAGGGGTAGAAGGGTCACAGACGGTGGCATCTGTTAGACAAAGCAATACAACACTGAAGATGTTCCCAGCTATAGTAAACAACATCAGAGTAATGTGCCTGGGAGATTCAGGTTGCACATGCATTATTGTTAAGAAAAGTCTTGTAAGACCAGAACAGTACATTCCTGGCATAATAAAGATGACATATGCCAACAAGAAATTTAAGGATGAGTGTGAGATAGCAGTAGTTGATATAGTTTCTGCTTGGCTGAAAGGTAAATATAAAGTGGCGGTCATGGAAGAACCAATAGCAGATATGATTATTGGGAATGTAAAGGAGGTGAAAGAAAGTAATGAGGAAGATATAGATAGATGGGAAAGTCAAATTGGAGCAGCAGTTGAGACAAGAGCACAAAAACAAGCAAATCAGGGAAGTGTGGACAATGAGGAAAGAAACTGCATGTGGGAGTACATACAGTAGAATTCTTAGGATTTAAGGTCGGAAATAAAGAAATTAGACCTACTGAAAGAAATAGGGACAAAATATTAAATATCAAAACTCCTAGTACAAAGAAAGAGGTGAAATCATTGTTAGGACTATGCAATTTTTATAATATTTTTGTAGATAAATATGCTGAACTTACTACTCCTTTGGGAGAATTGCTATCCAAAAGACAAAGTTAAACTAGTATGGACACAGGAATGTGAAAATGCTTTAAATAAAATAAAGGCTGAATTCATGAGTGACAAGTTACTGATGTCACCAGGTTTTAGTAAGCATTTCACTCTTTTTACTGATGCATCAAATATAGCGTTAGGAGCTTGCTTAATGCAAGAAAAGGGTAATAAACTATACCCAGTACAATACCTCAGCACAGCCATATCACCAACAGAACAAAGATATGCAGTGATTGAGAGAGAGAGAGTGCCTAGCAATTGTGTGGGCATTGAATAAATTACAGAAATATTTATTGGAAAGACACTTTACTCTTAGAATAGATCATAAGCCATTGATCACAATCAATAAGAAAATGATAATTAATAGCAAAATAAATAGATGGGCACTGATTTTATTAGATTTCAAGTTTGAGATAAAAACAGTAAAGGGACAGTACAATACACTAGCTGATTTCTTTTCAAGACAGATTGAAGATGAAAAAACAAACATAGAACTGACTAAAGAAAATAATGACCTGAGACATATCAGCCAATCCTTATAAGGAAATTTTAAATAATGTAGTGGGTGATATTTACTACCAGAGAAAATTAATATTTTAAAAGGGTGAGCAAGATAGGAATAAGTCATAACATGACTTGTATAAATATGTTTTACCACTATTTTAATTTAGTAATGAAAATAAACATACATTTTTTATTTCTGTGGTTTGTATGTATACTGTATATCTTGTTAAGTAATGAACATGATTATGGCAGTATGAGTTGACAGATGTGGTAATTTGCATATGTTATGATGAGGAGTTGACCTCAGCCATTGAAGTAGGGAAATCAAGGATATGATTTGCCCATGGGAGCTATTGCATAGCTATGATTTTGTTCTACTAAGAGAGAGTTTTCCTTAGTTAGATTTATTTTGAGATACACTAAGAGGTAATATTCCTTAGTGAGGTTTAACGAATTTTTGTTATACTAAGAAGAGATGTTCCTTAGTTAGAGTCATTTGTTATTATTAAACTAAGAAGTTTGCCTTAGTAATTGGTTTAAGTTTGTTCCACTAAGAGGGAGTATACCTTAGTGAAGTTTTGTTATTATTAAACTAAGAAGGTTTACCTTAGGTACAATTTTCCTCAATGGCGATACTTAAATAAGATAAGTGAAGCATTGCATTTTGCCATGTATTTTATGAATATCATTGTTTCAATTTGGTAAGTGTACATATAATATAATTTAGGATGTTCATTAGCAAGTTTCTTTTTCAATATGATTTTCATTTAACTGTTACATGTATAATGAAGAATTTATAGTGAATGTGATGTATATAAGAAAAAAAAATTATTTTTTAAAGGGGAGAAAGGGCATATGTAACAGTCAAATGTAGGGTGAATGTATGTTTCGAGTGGAGGTGTAAAAAGGCGATATAAATCTAAAATATATTGTGGGTGGGCGCATGCGCAAAAGAAAGTGGAAGTAGAGAGGAAGCGGAAAAGAAGAAATGGCGTTGTTTGGTAATTGTCACAGACTGTATTATTATGTATCTTTATTATATTGTGTTTTGCATGAATGAAGAGTACCTGGCTAGCGGAAGGACTGTCTGAGCGATCGTCATGTGTTTTTTCATGATTTTGGGTGAGATCGCTCATGTACGTAAGGGGAGAGAATGGACCGTATAAAAGGTAGAGCAAAAGGTGAACGGGTGTTGTGTGCTAGGACTTGGGACTTGAACTGTGGCAGTGAATGTAAGATGTCTCCATGACTTGGAGTCGTGACTGTGACTGTACTTGTTGAGTATCTTCTAATATGGATTTACCATGAATAACCATGGATTTATCATTCTCACTGTATATAGTGTAAATAAAGTCATCATTTGAAGTTGCCACTATTGCTTGTATTCCTGTGTGAAAACTAACCCACAACAACAAAGAATTCATGTTGTTACAGTAATGAAGCAGTTATATCTTTGAATCAATAAAATTGTGTAAATTACCAGGACAAAAGTTGTTTGGTGTTATCCATCAGGCCTTAATAAGCAATAACACAACAGTGATGCGGTTGGTATTTGTCTTGAGTTTGTGCCATGAAGTTGACAGTACAAAAAGGCCGTGACACCAGTGTATTCTCTCTGCCAGAAAATTTAGTCCACACGCACGCACTAAAAATTTCAAGTCCCCCCCCCCCCCACCCCCATCAGGGGAGGAAAAAGTCTGAAAGAAACACTGATCGTATTTGTTGATCATATAGACTAATGGTAGAGCCTACTTCTATAGTTTAGACGGTAGGTTCTGTCAGGTTTAGGAACTAAAAGTACAGGAGAAGACCAGTTACTGTTTTTTCAATAATGTCGTCGTCCAACATATAATGAACCTCTTGACGGGTAACAGCTAACTTCTTCGGGTTAACTTTACATGGATGCTGTTTAAGTGGAGCCGATTCGCCGACATCAATATCATGTTCGCAGAGATTGGTTTCTTTTGGAATATCACCACATACATCTGCAAAATCATGGATTAAATTAGCAAGAGCTTCAGAGTGCTTCTCACTCAGGTGTGCAAGCTTACCGCTTAAATCGCTCATAACGACAGAGTTCAGAAGACGTGTTGGCTGGTAACAAACAGTTCGCACTTCTTTCGTCGTTAACATCAGACGGAGATTGTTGAACTGTGGCCACTGGCTTGCGGGTAGGCTTGGAAACATGCGTTGTCTCCCTTCGGTGGTATGGCTTCAACATGTTTACATGTCACAGCTGCTCTGTCTTCTTCATGTTAGGAGTAGTAAAAACTTAGTTAAGCTGGCCTACCTTTGACTTCCTGTCAGGAGTAGTAACAACGTAGTTAAGCTGGCCTACCTTTGACTTCCTGTCAGGAGTAGTAACAACGTAGTTAAGTTGGCCTACCTTTGTCTTGATGCTGGGAGTAGTAACAACGTAGTTAAGCTGGCCTACCTTTGACTTGATGGTGTAAGGTCCTCTGTACCTGCATGTTAGATGTGCCCTGTGTTTTGAGCTGGTCTACCTTTGACTTGATGGCGTAAGGTCCTCTGTACCTGCATGTTAGATTGTGCCCTGTGTTGTGAGCTGGTCTACCTTTGACTTGATGGTGTAAGGTCCTCTGTACCTGCATGTTAGATTGTGCCCTGTGTTGGGGAAAAAGACCAACACTTCTTGACCCGGTACAAAGCTGCTTCGCTTGGCCTTCTGGTCGTTGTACTCCTTCATACTTTTCTGGTGCGATGTCAGGAACTTCTTGGAGGATTCCCAGGCACTCTTGAGTCGGGACCTCAGGTCGGACACATGTTTTAATACAGTGCCGTTGTTGGGCGTTGACGTCGTCCACTGTTCCTTGAGTAACTTCATTGGGCCTCGAATGGTGTGGCCAAACACCAACTCGAAAGGGAGCAAGTCAACCAAACGTAACAAACAGATCACCCTCAAAGGCTAATTAAAAAGTAATTAAAAATGGAATAACAATAATGTCTATATCCCGAGTTGCCATCCCCCGTAGTGGTATATAAGAATATTTGAGAAAGTTTAGGGGAGATCACGCCCGGTTTATTTATAACTTGCTGATTGCTTAGCATGGTAGTTATGCAATGAAATAGCGATCACATGATTTAGCTGA